>NW_026623241.1:1509166-1550920 GCF_030028575.1 Malurus melanocephalus | reverse complement strand
GTCAATATAAATTTGGTAATTATTAGGGAAGCTGTTGTGCTTGATAGAACACACAGTGAAGCTATTTGGATCCAAATAAAATCACACAAYTCTTAAATAGCTTGGAAACTAAAGAAGTGTCTATTAGGAGCTCAGAAAAATCCATGGTCAAAAGTCAGCTGTTTCTAGAACATAATAGAAGCCAGTTGTGGAATGATTTCTCAGTAACCACAGCATTAACATCAGCACCAAAAGAAAAGGTAAACAATAAATTCTCTTTCAACAAACACAGTGCARAAATGAGCTTGYKWTGAGCACTGAAGCTTACACGTTCTRCCTGAGCTCTGCTTACACAGGGCCAGTAGGAAAACCCATATGAGCAATGTTWTGTTCCTTCACAAGWTTTTAGAGGATGCATTCTCTGTATTGTACCTGGTACKTGTTATGATTGCACCTCGAACTGACCCAAGATGGGAGGATTTGCCCTTAAGTAATGGAGAGAACGTGACAGCCTCGTAAGGACTTCCCTTCAGAGGGAATGCACAGAAAAGCTTTATTTCTGGTTTTAAATTTGTTACATTCCTTAATACTCTCAAAAATACTTGTAGTTGAATATGAATCTCATGTGTGTTTTCTTTTAAATTTATTTCAAAGTAGGATAAAATTATTTCTATTTTAATAAGGTTTTTTTTTACTACTTTAACCAGAGGATCACTCTTGTTGCCCAACTGTGCTTCTTACTTTGATGTTACAGAAATAGTTAAAAGGAACAGAGTGTTTCTTGATCTCCAGAATTACTCCATGCATTCRAAAGTAATAGAACTCCTTGAATATTTGAAGTGAAACACTTAACTTTAGGCAGACCCTTTAAAATGTGGAGCTGGAGTGCTGCAGGCTAAAGGAATGATCATTAATAAGGACCCTCAGGTACATGGTGTCCACCATCTTACAATGAGAAGGGTGCTGAACAGTTTGGAGTGTGGCTTGGAGCAAAATTAGAAACTCTTTGGCTTTCCACCATGCATATACATTTTTAGCCCCTCTTCTTGTAAAGTAACARGTTCTGCTATGCCTTTGCCAAATAAAAGCCCAAATAAGGAATCTTAGAATGTTACCCACAGTTAGAGCACAACTAAAGTCAGACATGCATCTCTGTATTTACAAAGTATTGACAACTGTAAAGACTCTTGAAACTGAAAGAAATTGTAAGATGTTTCACTGGACATCACAGGAAGTATTCAGAAAAGGCAAAGCTTAGTGGAACAGAGTATTATGCAATGTGTTAACTATAAGACGGTTTCTTCTGCCATTCTAGGTACAGAACGCTCTGCAAGCACCATCAAACTACAATATGTACAAGCCTGCAAATTTATTTGATCAGTCACACTCTATAACCAGWGAAAGCACTTTTCCAAAGCTTATGTTACATTGTGACATCTGATGGGGAGGATTATTTTATATAGCTGCCTCTTGAAAATGATGTTTTGGTATATGTTAGTCATCAAAGGGAGTGTTCCATAAAGAATCTCATCTCTTCAAAGGCTGACATTTTTCTCAAGTTGGATTTTCCTTATATTAAGGAAGAATACATTTTCATTTCAAGTATACTGTATTTGGCTTTTACAGAAGTCTGAAAAATATCTGAAGGGGTATTGCCTTTGTACAGTTCAAAAACCATCTTAAAGTCACGTAGATATATGTCTTTCTTGAACTTCTTATCTCAGTAATTGGCAAATTCCATGGATTTTTTTTTCCATGGACTACTAAAGCCACCTCAAGGCAGAGGTATGCACCCATTCCTGATGCTGTCCTGCCTGGCACCAGCCAAACTATCAATAAGAAAGGAATCACATAAGCTGTGGTGACARGAACCAGTGACATAAGATGACTAATTAGTGTATCTAGCTAGGCTATTCCATATYTATTTATCAAGCTCCCAGCTTCATGTTTAAATACTAGAGTTTTTTCTGCATGCTCATCTCTAGGACATGTTGAAACTCCAAGGATGTTGCCTATCTGAAGATTAAAAGCAGAAGTGGAGTTTTCACTTAAAATGAGGGGAGAACTCTGATGAAAAAGACAAAATAAGTATTATGTTTTCTTTCTCATGGGAAGCTGATCTAAAGTAAGTGCTGCTGAGTTCTGGAAAATCTTATTTACAATTAGTCTTGAATCTTTTGTTGTTGCTGTCATCATTGATGGTAAGTTATGTTATGMTTAGAATTTCCATGGAGAATATGTTTACTGTCATTCATCATTGAGATTTACAGAGATCCCATAACAGCAATTAAATGTGGTTGTTTACTCAATGCTGTCACAAGAAGAGGATATATCCCGTAGAGTGGAACTATTCAGGGGCCTTGAAAATGTTTTATTTGTCAGTCACATTTAAAACATGAGCCAACAAATGTCTCTTTTAGGGTCCTCTACACATTTCAAGAAAATCAGAATTCTTGCCAATAATATCTTTGGTTTAAATGCTTRTTTTGTCTGTAAAACCAAATGAAACACTTTATTAACTCATTCTTAGTCAAAATTCAAAATTATGAAAGGATGACTGGCTTTCTTTGTCAGCAATCATGTGCTGTTACTGGTAACATACAGTGCCAAAGAAGAGATCCCAATATAAAGCCCTTGGTCAAACAGAACTGACATGTTACATAAATCAGGGCATAAAGAGCAGAAACATTCAGGAAAAAAAAAAAAAAAGGATGAAATAAAAAAAGAAAACATTTCTTTTGCTTCGCAGCTCAAAGCTGTTCCTCTCATCAGGGTTTCAGAGCAACATAGAAAAACATAAAGCTTTGTATCATAGAGATCCTGGGGTGACATACACAAAGGAGAATTCAAGATTTTTGCTTTCCKAGAGTGAAAATCAACAAGTGGTTTCATAAATGAATAAGCTGTTACCATGTCTCCCATAATAGATAATGAAAATCTCTAATGAGTTAAAAATATGATGCTATATCCAAGGGAAAAGCACAAAGCTGTGTCAGGRGAGGTTTAGGTTAGATATAAGGAAAAAGCCTCTCACACAGAAGATGGTTGGGCACTTGAACAGGTTCCCCAGGGAAGTGGACACAGCACCAAGCCTGACAGAGTTTAGAAATCRTTTGGACAACACCCTCAGGCACATGGGGTGACTTTTGGAGTGTCCTGTGCCTGGCCSAGAGTTGGCATCTGTGATTCTAGTCAGACTCTTCCAGCTCAGGATATTCTATGATTTTATGGGATTGTCTTCAGTTCACTTCTTTCATCAATTCCCTACTGTCAGGGTGCACTTGAGAAATTTATAGATATCTGCTCAGCAAACTCATTGGAGTGGTGAAGTAAATAGCATGAAATAGGACTAACCAGTAGAAGAAGTGCATGCAGAGTGTCATGGTATGATTTTTCTGCAGCACTGCTGAGGACTGTTTCACTGTAGTGCAGCTGCGTGGTCATTCCAGGCCAATATTCAGTGAAATCGCATATCTACTCTAGCAGACTCAACTAATCAAATAAAGGTTATCCCTTCTAAATGGAGCAAGAAGTGAGGCATATCCTATAAAAACATTATTTTATAGAAGCAGGTCTATTCAATGCTTTACAGCTACCACTGAAATTGCTGGTATGACCTTCAGTTTCCAGTGTGCAAGTATTTTTAGCAATCCATAACTGTCATAGTTGATGAAACTCTCTGCTACCATACCTAAAAGTTCTGTAAAACTTCCATTATTCCTGACAATTAGTAATAATGTGTGGTTGCACTAATGGGTACCTATGTGTGACTGCAATATTAAGAAATGTTTCATTTAAAGTACTTTTTTTTTTTTTTAACAGGAAGCGATATAAAAATTTTCAATATTTCAAAGTTGGTTTTCTTTTATAACATTAGTAAACTACAAGTAATTTCTTCCACTACTACAGAGCATTTTTAATAAATACAAGATCATTTTTAACAATTTTTGCTTGTGTAGCTGAAAAATTAATTTCTTTAATGAAATCTGTAAGTTGGAAGAAAACTCATGATGCAAGAAACTGGCATAGGTGTGTATATATATAAATATGTAATTACAACACCAAGTTAGGAAATTTAATTGTTGCAAGTTCTTCAATCAAACCTAATTTGAACACAATCACATTTTTAAAAGTGTCTTATTATAACGAAAGGAAAACCTGCAACTTTAATTTACCAAGGTATATCTGARCAAGGTTACAGGAGATATGGGGCTTAATCCCAACACTACCTCTTTCTTCACCTATTTTGCAGTGACACTTAAAACTAATTTATAGCAAGCACTAAATAGTTCCTTTGTGAGCTRGGAAAATGCAAGACAAATATCCCTTGAAAAGTTTTCTGGTTTAAGTGTTGAAATCAAACATCAGGTCACACAGGTATTTGGCAGTTCACTTTTACTCCTCCGCAGGGAAAGCATCACAGCAGAAAGCAGATAAAGAAAAGCCTTCTACTACTCTGTGGAAGTTATTAATGGATATTTGTACTGGGTTTAGGTGACAAGTTTATGATTGTGGGGACCTGCCAGGGTGCCTTCTGTGACAAGAGAACAGGAGCCACCCCCACGGACAGAACCAGTCCCAGCCAGCTTCACTGCTTTTCAAACCAACAACAACACTGTGCCTTTGTGATAATGTGTTTTAAAAAAGGATACAAAGTACTGCATGGCAGTTGTGAGAGAGAGGAGTGAGAAAAATGTGAGCAGAACCGCCCTGCAGACACCAGGGTCAGTGCAGGAGTGGTAGGAATTGCTCCAGGCACCAGAACAGAGATTAACCTGCAGCCCATGTAGACA
Source organism: Malurus melanocephalus (assembly GCF_030028575.1). Lineage (NCBI taxonomy): Eukaryota > Metazoa > Chordata > Aves > Passeriformes > Maluridae > Malurus > Malurus melanocephalus. The sequence continues at coordinate 1,546,148 of NW_026623241.1, read as the reverse complement.
GTGTGGATGCAGTTATCCAACTGCAACCCACGGACAGGACCACAGAGCAGACACCCACAAGGATGGTGGAGTGCATGAAAGCACCATGAGTGAATTTGACCCTGAAAAGAAGATAGGGATGAGGGAAAAGTGGGTTTAGTTTTTTTGTTTCTCACTCTCCTATGCTATTTTTAATAGGCAATTAATCTTCCCTAGTCTTAGTTTATTTTGCCCATGATGGTAATTAGCAAGTGATTTCCTTGCCTTTAGCCTGACCTCTGAGCTTTTTGAGCTTATTTTTTGATCCTGTCTTGCTGAGGAGAGGGAGCAAGAGAGCAGCTGGGTGAGGGTCTCACAGTCAGCCAAGGTTAACCCACCACAATTTTGTAGATCCAGGATAAAAATGATTTAGCCACAAAGGACTCTGGAACAGCCTTCCAGAGTCATCTAAAAATAGCAGTTAATAGCTTTATTAGAGGACTAATACAATATCGTTTCCTGAAGCAATGACACAGGRCATCAACAAGGTCTTGTGCTATGCTTCAGACCTTGAAATCAGGCCCTGTGCACCTCTTCAGATAAATGCCTTTGGAAATCTATTCAATGACAACCGTTATCAGCATTTTGGAAAACAGCAGCAAGTGAATGTCACTGACTAGTTCCTGATAGCATTCAGACCCAAATCAATGTAARCATAATTTTAACCTGCCTACAATTTCAAGCACCAGTAGTGATTTTGGATTCCCAATCTGAGCATGATTTCTAGAAGGCAGATCCTCAGCATTATCTGAAAGTACCATACACCTGACAGCATCTTTGATAAAAAAATCGCTTCCAGAATTCCCACTCCACTTTTTATTTAGAAGCAATTCTCAGCAGAAAGATGTGGTTACTTTAGTTTAAGCAAACAGGAATAAACAGGTTAAAAAAAAGTCACTACAAAAGAGTACTAACTGTTGCATTTAATAGCTTTTTATTCATGAGCACAAAATGTCCTGCCTTATCGAGCTGTGATTTAGCTTTGCTTGCTTACATTGTTACAGATCTGAACAGACAACATAAAAAAGTTATCAGTCTTAAACTCACTTGAATATGGTCTGTGTTTCAAATGAGTACTGGAGTAAGAATAATTGCAAATTAAAAGAAATCACTGTGAAGCTAACTTTTATCATGTCAACAGAAAATTGTAGAAGTTTTAAAAAAATGTCCACATGAAATCAGAATGTAAATAAAACCTGCCAATATACACAAATATCCCAAGSTGTATCAGCCTGAGGCAAGAACTCTGATTTCTACAGCAATTTGTTCTCATAGTACTATRACATCCAGTGTCTTCCAGATAAAAAAGCAATAAAAAAGTCTATCCTGCGTGTAAGCCCTAAAGTAAAGGATTACTGTGATAAAGTCAAGCAGTTGTCTCTGTAGAGCATTTTAGATGGTCTGCAATAGAAAAAGCTGAGAGTGAGACATAAGTACAGGAAGAGGATCTGTTAGTGTTTGACATAAACTAGTGGAAAGCTCTTAAACTGTTAAATTGGTGATTCTCCTTCCTCGGGTTCTCACCACATTCCTTCAGGYTGCCAGAAGTTGAATACTCTTTTTGTAGCAAGGAGGACAAGGTAGACTGTCCTAATCCTATAGGAGAACTCCACATACATTACTTTATGATTTTTGCATTCTTATGATTATGGTTTCACTAATGGCAAAATCATAAGAAGGTAAAAATCATAAATATAAAAAATATGTTGAACAAGAAATTTGCAGTATAATAGTACAAAACTCTGGGGAAGGAAATATTGCTRTAACCTCCTAGTGACTGCAAACGAACTGGTTCCAGGTGCTGCAATTAATTCATTGTGAAAGAAATAAGTGGATTACAGCAGAGAATACCAAATTCCCAAGGTTGATTTATTCACAACTATTTGTATGTCTGAGCAGGTGTCTTGATGGCAACATCCGCAAYGAATTTTACAATTCACAGGTGTAACATTCCTTTCAGAACTCCAGCAAAGACAGCTGYGTTTGAACAATTTCAGCCTACCAATAGTTTCACATTCTCCTGCTTTTCCCAGGATGCTGCGTCCCCAAAACTGCTGCAAACTTGTTTCACTCCTTCACTACAAAGAAATGAAAGACTTTGTGCTTAGGCAGACTCATAAGGTTATTTGATGTATTGCTGTTTTGCAACTACACATAGCATAATCAGCAATTCCCTGGTGTGCAGGAGCAAGGTTACCGTTTGCAGTCTTCAAAMTTCCTTCATTTACAAAACATACAAAACTCCAGTGAAAAGTTTGGATTTTGCCACAAAACTTACGAGTCCGTTTCAGGTATTCATRAATTCCCATTCCAAAGGTGGCTCAGCTTCACTATCAATTATGGATTTATCTTTATGTCATATCTGTGAAAGACTATTCTCTTGATTTTGTGAGATGAGACATAGAAAAGTAGAGCCCTGAATCTACAGTTCTCARTTGGCTTAAATGCCCATTCCTTAGACACAGGAAGAATTAGTCATTTTACAGGAGAATGATTAGGCCCCTCAAAACTCCATTGCTAAAAAGAGAACAGCCTAAAACATTGTGGAATAATGCGTGGCTACAAAACTAAGATGTGTTTTCCTCCTTGCTGTTGCTGCTTTATTTTGACTTTTTTTAAGAAGAGACAATTTTATTTCATCTCAGCATGAAAATCTGTCCCTCTAGAAGTGAAAATATATTAAAAATTAAGCTTACACGGGATCTATAAATTGTCCTAAAATCCATCTGTTTTACTCTGATCTGTTAGGCTGGACTTTTTATGAAGGTGTGAATGCAATAAAAAGATGATGATGATTTTAAGGAGAGATTGGAACAGTGTAAAGGAAATCAACAGAAGGAAAAACTCTTTATTGCTTCTTTAATTTTGTTAACAAACACTGATAGATGCAAGAAATATTTGTGCCAAATCAAACCTATTAATAGTCACCAAGACAAAAGTACCAAAAAGCATCAGTGCATTAATTCTAACCTCAGATAGATACAGCAAATTATACAGACATATTGTTCCACCAATTTTCATGGCTTATCCTCACAATGTCAGTCTGGTCTACATGAGAAAGCTGAATCCTTTTTGCTGTTGGATATGTGGTCTAGCTATCCCAAGGAGAGAAAGCACAGGGCTAGCAGAGAACAAAAGCCACTGCTGCACTGAAGGCTGCACTTTTAAGAACAGCATTTTAGTTCTAATGAATCTCTTCCTGACATCCAAGCGTACCACAAGTACTATTGTGATCTCAGTTCTSTGCTCCTCAGTCAGCAGGGGCTAAAACTGACAGCCCACTTAACTTCATAGGGAGAGAGACTGCCTCTTGCCTCATGAAACTTAAAAGYGATCTTTCTGGCTGGATAAGAGACACAGACTCCAATGGGAGAAGCATCAGTTCCTACTCAGCTGAAAGGAASGTGGTTCTGGTGACAGGATTCAAAGGAAGAATAATGAAAATACAGCAGAGTGGAGGACTATTTTTACACTGAATGATACTTACAATCCCCTAGTGGATGCCTCCTAGGTTAAACCTCAAATTTTATCCCTATCAACAACGTTATGAGTTTTGTTCATTAAAATAATTCAGTATCATTATACTATGACATTTTACTATGACACATGCTCAGCGACTGCAACCAGGCTATAATTACTTCACAAATATATTTCAAAAACCTAAAAGGGCTCTTAGAAAATTGCATGCGCTCCCCTTAATGGCATTTGTACTARCCACATATTTCAAAAATCTTCTGTAGTCTAGAAGTGTTTCTGTGCATWAGGAAAGATTCCTAACTCCCCAGTGGCTAAGAAGAGCTAAATAGGCACTAACATCTCTGATGAAACAATTAGTCATATAAAATAGAGGCAAGTCAAAAGGAAAAACCTACAGATCCATAGAGAAAAATTTTTATAAATAGCCCAAGAATGGCATTTGTGATAACTTCTGCAATGCAATGCCTTGTACAGGGCCCTCTTTTCCAACCAAGTCATACTTTAATAATAAAARTGTGACAGAATTTCAGGTACCATCCGAAAAGCAAAATATGTCAATAATTTTGAGCTTGAAGAACTAGGTGAGATTGAAATGCCAAATGTTTTCATAAATCCATAGCAAATTTCTGTGTGTGTGATGCTCTTCTTAATTATAACAGACTTGAATAACTCAGGGTGGTTTTTCACTGCTGATTTTCTTGTAGAGGGGGTGTGTTTTGAGTGTTTATGTTTTGTTTGGGTTATTTTTCTCCCCAGTATGTCCTTTTAGCCTTGAATTTCATTCCTGGTGTCTACAGTAGATCAGGAGTGATAAGGTTTTGCAAATAAACATTGTAATCCCACCTAATCCATTGATCTAATGAGCTCTTGTGGCATTTCCAGCTAACATTATGGAATAAAGATTTTTGCTAGTCAGAAGATTGTGTTCCTTTATGTTATAATCAGAATTAGAGGGTGTTATTTCCTTATTCCATCAGTAAATTCTTTAATCTGATCAAGCAAAACACATGACAAAAACCTAGCTAAGCAGAGTCTGACCCTATAATCAAAGCAACCAAAGAAATCGTTAATAATAGCTGAAAGAATTTGGAAATAATAAAATYGTTGTAATGCAAGGGCTCTTTAATTAACTGAGAACTCTATTATTTGAAAAGTGATCAACATAAACCTGGAGCCAAAGATCTGAGTGTTTGGAAGAATTTTTTTAATTTGTTTTAAACCATATCTATATCTATGTAACCCATTTCTTTAACACATTTCTCAACTCTTGAGAAAGAGACATGGATGGTTACCTTTGTGCACTGGACAAGGCCTTAATGTTGGAGCTTCTATTTGCAGAAAACAAACCAATGGCCTCTGGAATTGTCCATTTCATAATCTCAAAACCAATGAATGTAATAAGTATGTTCACAGTTTGGGACTGGTTCATCTACTAACACATCCTGAGGGAGTTAGCTAATAGCATTCTTTTTGTCAGAGCTGCCAGCAAACAGCAGTAGATTATTTTGAGGGTTTTGAGATACCAATCATTCACAGTCCTCCAGGGCTCCCTGAGGACAGAAGCATACTTTCCTGAGAAAATACCAAAGTTTTCATCTCACATTAAAACAAATATGATAACTTTGAACTTCTGAGGAAAAGACATAAGAGAAGAAAAAAAGTTACAGCCTGGGTTTGAGCACCCATTTGGTGTGCTGAGGGTTCAGAAGTATATGCTGGCCAAAAATTTAAAAAAAAAAATAAAAACAGAACCACAATCTTGTTTCCAAAAATTGCTTTAACAGTGACTTCACCATTTTTGCACATTTGGCCTCCTCAAATAATGTGCCTCCACGCAATGTGCTCTGACAAAAGAGATGGTTTATCCAAATTAGCATTTTTTTCAGATGGTAAAGGCGTTCAGTGCAGCTATCTGCTCACGGATGAGGAAGTGCAAGTTCTGTCCTGTTCTAATGATGACAGCTCATTGAATTGCTCTGTCTATTCTGTAGTTTCAAATTTGCAAAGTGAGAAGACTAGCTTTTCCTATAGAAAACATTCAGCATTTGCTGTTTTGATACATAGCATTTCTATATTAAATAGCAGCAGCCTCCACTGTGASTCAGCAGTAAACACCACACAATATGTCTGCATCCTAACCCTGATGTTCAACACGTTGTTCTTCATGCACATATAAGSGACAAAGACCTCCTTATCATTTCCAAGTACTCTTATCCTAAGCTGTTTGCATTTAAAATACTAGTGTACATAATTAGGTTTTCACCATTTTAAAAAATTCACACAAACACACACGACCTTTCAATATTGCCATCTCCTCTTCTGTGGCAATTTGGTCTTTTGCGGGAATTTTTTATGTGCTTTGATTTTTTGTTTTGTCCCTTCTGCTATTGAAATGCCACAGTGAGGAGCAGAAATGTTAGAATAGCGTGCATGATTTTCTTGCATGGAACCTTTAGAAGCATTTGATAACATTTAAACCTAACAGTGCCATAAAAACAACCAACCAACCAACCAACTCCTTGCTTAACAAAGGTCCACCTGTGCCATAATATCAGCTTTATCTAACAGTTTAAATGAATGCAAGTCTTAATTAGGACAAGATCTATTTGGAGATTGTATCACTCAAAGATAGATATTTCCTTTGGAGCCAGGTTTCTGAATTTCCATCATAGTGTTTAAATAGGCCGAGCTAAGAGGCTGACTAGCCACCACTATGGAAAATAACTCAGCTCATCCTAGATCCTATTGAGTAGATCTTAACTGTGCTTATTTGATATTGCAAGGCCAAAAAAAAAAAAAAAACAAACAATCAAACAACCATCTCATACACATTTAGAGACTGGAATCTCTGTCAAAGAACAAAATTGTTTGACTTGTTACTCATATCACTATTTGCCAGTGAATGGTTTTATCATTTTACTTCACTCTACTATTGTAATCTACAATCTTATTCATGAAAGGATTTATTTAGAAAAAAGAAAACAAAGAAAAGGTACAGAAACTTCAAGCTCTTCTCCACTTTTTTTTTTTTCTGAATATATTTTAAATGTATTTTATGTTATGTAGTTTTAAAGAAACACAGTCTWATTTAAGCATGATTATCAGATGTGTATGCTTGAAAAATATTTCAAATACAAGAATGAAATATAGCATGCTTGGAAACATTATGACGTTGCCTCAAGTTCTTTAATGAAAAGACTAAGCTGCATGTTTTACATAAGTAATTTTATCATCTGAGGCTTTTTTTTCTTCCATAGGAGCTAGAGCACTTTTCTGCAAAGAATACACGCTGTATATATGATGGTCCTGGAATTTACTTTCAATTTGAATTATTTCTCTTCCTTGTAATTTGAAAAGCAGCKTTGTGACTATTTTAGGTCTGCTGTGTTTAAGGGGAATATCTTTAACTGGAATTTTAAACAATTCTCGGAACATATTGTTTGGAAATTATGCATCTCATCTGTGAARTTGAAACACTTTAGAAACAAGAAATGCTGCAGCCTCCACTCATGAAAGGAAGAATATCAATATTCTGCAAGGAGAGATCACTCCCAGAACAAAAGCCTAAGTGTTTTCAATAGAATATATTTAAATATCTGGCCTATCTAGAGACTTTTAAAGGAAGAAGCACAATGAAAGGATCCAGTACATTTGTTCCTTGGCCATGGCTATACAAGTGATTCCGGATGGAAAAGCGTGGAAAAGAAAAAAAAAAAAAAAAAAAAAAAAAAAAAAAAAAAAAAAAGGAAGAAATGGACACTTTCTTACTTTAAGAATGGACCAAATTCACAAATATGATAATAATAATTCCACAAACAAATCCAAAATCTGTGGAAGCTGGTGGAAAATGTATAATCTTGGTACAATTCTTAAGAAGCTGGTTTATTTTTATATGTTAAGGAGTGTGATTAACCTCCAAAGCACTACAGAGAACATTTGTATTTATCCTATGCTGCATTTCTAATCCTTCAACCCAGCCCATCAGATATGGCAAACAAATTTCATAAATATTTTAAGTTGGGTGGAAAAATTTGTAAGGATTTAACACGCGTTCCATCGTAACTCCATGCAMAAAGCCCTTTCACCACCTTCTCCAAGGCATTTAGGCTTTTGGTGTTCAGCCTAAATGTGCTTGTGCAGACTACACAACTGCGTTTCCATCACTGTTGTTCTTTACCCTAATCACCACTAACTTTCTACTTTTGGAACATGGGATAACCCACATCCCCCTTCAACTGTTATTACACCAAACTAAGGAAACCAAATAAGTTATTTATTCTTTTCTCTCAAACCACAGTATCAACACTCAATTTTATTATTATGCAGGCTGCATTCCTTCAGGGTTCAACTTGGAGTTCAACTCTCAAGTTGTACAMAAAAGAGATCTCATCAGTTTTCATCAAAAAGTCTTAAGACTATTTTTTTTTTTTCTAACAGAAATATCTTTTCTAACTAGCAACACAGCAAAATTTCTAATTTGCTTCCCAGTAAGCCCCTTTTCTTCACATCAGTGTGCTAAYAGAAAAATAACAGTTGCTTTCATTTGAACCAGATTATTTGTTCTCTTGACTGCATTAAATAAAAACTTCATGCCTTTCCTCATTTTGTCAAGGTTTACATGCTTAATTTTGATTTTCACAACTAATACAGTTTTGTCCATTCTTTCTTTATTCTTTTATTCATATCTTTTTAAAGCACACAAACTAACAATTYGCCCCTCCATTTTCCAAATAGGATGCATAGGTATCTTGCTTATTCTTTACATTATAAATATTTAATATTTTTTATTTAATTGCAAATAATGTCAAAACACTGCAGAGTTCCACAATTCCCTGCAATAGACCCCTCTGTGATCCCATGTGCCACTTCAGAGGTGAATAGGCCTATCATCACCTTTACAGATTTCCCTCACTTCCGTCTTATTTGTGCCCCAAGCTATGGCTGGACCTGCACAGGCTCCCAGCTGGGATATGCTCACTCAAGGCAAAGTGTCCTGAGATCACAAGAAAATAAACTTTCTGGGGACCAGTGGGTAAGATATTATGTCCAGGTGCATGACTGATAACTGTTAGTTGAAAAATTACATTTTATGTAACATCATTCCACATCTTCATGGTGCTTTTGAGTGGACTAATGCAATGCCAAACAATCTGAGAAAATACTGCATATCAAAACAAGAAAAYCCAACCAACCAAACAAAAAAGGTTAGGATTAGTCTTCTAATAGAAAGAATGTAATCAGAGCTGAATTCAACCAAGACACATAATGTATCAACAATCTGACATAAGCATTTAGAGAACAAAAGAAAATAAACTTTTTCAGTGGTTTTGGTTTCTCAGATATCTATTTRGCTATTACCAGCCAGATAATCACAKTCTATCCTCCATGATAAAGCATTCATCTGACTCTACTCCTACACAAAAATAACTTATATTACCACCAAAACATTCMTTTTTTGACAAATTTGGGTTAGCAAAACACCAAACAATTTCATTACTGCTATTTTTCTCTCCACTGTTAATTTTTTCCTATCTCCCATTCCTTGCAGAGAGATTGCCAGCTCCGTTCACAGACTCTGTTCGAAAACACCAAACTGCCAATAGAGTGACTGCTGTAATTTTTTAAAGGTTGCCTCACCCTTTGAGAGCATTTGGAAGCAGAAAGACTTCTGAGGACAACCTGTTCATATTTCATCACTGCCAGTCTCCAGCTTGAGCTATGTAAAGCAAGACAAGCAATCTGGGAACATCCAGGAGATACACAAACTTTAAGGTATCAGGTTAATGCAAAAACTGCCCAATCCTATTTCACAATATCTCATCTTGATCATCTTCTCAGAACTAATAGGAGCACCGAATGTCATTAAAGTCAGCAGCCCATATCAAACACACATAGACATCCATCCATCACTACAGACCTCAGTGCACATTTTAAACACACTTCAAGTTTCTAGTTCTAGCTAAATGATTAGTTTCTTCTCTCTAAAGGAAAGACAGGAAATTCATCATGCAATTACCTTAACATCCTGCTGCGACAGAAAGGATCTTTGTAACTCATCTGGAGCCGTATGCTTTGTTTCTTGTATAAAAAGAGCAGACAGTCTGAATTCAGGGCAGGAAATGTTTCAAGATTTGTGGTATACCCTGTTCTTGGAGATTAGATAAAACCTGCGGAACAAGTTTTTCTCCTGCGGAGAAAGGAGTCTTCCCTCTTTGTGAGAGTACCTGAACAGCTTCAGCTGGTCAGTCACACCCCCCCAGGATACAAACACATCACAGGTGTGGACAAGGAGATTTGGAAAGAACAGCTGGGAACAGGAACCAGAACTAAYAGACCATGGGGAAAGGAAGAGTAAGGTGGAGTTTTGGGATGAAAATAATTATTTCTGTTTTTTTCTATATGTTGATTACTGTTTTTTCTTGAAAGAAATTCATTGCCTCTGATGTTTAAATGAATGCTAATTTAGCTTTAATAAACTTCAAGCTTTGAGTTCAAGCAGATTAGTCTCAAAGTTCTGTCTAGTTTGTGATCCCAGCATATCATTACATCTTTACTTCCTTTAAAAGTTATTTGTTTTACCAAGAGAAAAAAACCTAAACAAATTAATTTTAAAATCCACATTCTTTGTGTAATAGAAGCAATGGATGTAAATTTAATTATGCTTGTCATAGCAAGTGAACTATTTGGAGATGCAAAGATACCATATCTGTTAGAAAATGCGTACAGTTAAGAAAAATGTGAATATATTGTATAAATCCCTATCTTTTCTGAATCAAACATTCGATGAAAATGGTTTCAGCAGAACAAATGTTTCTCTGGTCATGAAAACTCAACAAAGACAAATGAAAAAGGCAAAGATTTCCATGCAGCTACAAAGGACTTTAGTCCAAATATTTGCTTTTCCTTAGTTCTGAGTAAACCTAGGAGCTGCTGTCTCAGGCAGTCCCCATTGCAAATGCTCATTTACTGCCTTGCAGCTGCTCCATTTCACGTTCAGCTGCCAAAGSAAAGGATTCCTTCACTTGGTGGGCAGAATTCACACCTGAGTGAAGGATAACAGTGACTGCTCTCAAACTGCAAGAGCGAACATCAGGCTGGAYTGGAGAGATTTCTGAAGCGCTTTGATAAAATGCTTTTTTGGTAGYATGCATGTCTCCTAAAAAAGTATCAAAACTTGAAAACTGGCTAGGAGAGCAAAGTGTTTTTTAGCTGTGCCCTGTTCTAGGAATGTTACCTACAAATTACTCCTAAGGAGAAAAGCTTTAAAAGAAAATACCCCTAACAACTGGCACTGCTAATCATAATGATGGGTAGGGGAATCGTTATGTAAACGATCATTTATGAAGCATCTCACTGACATCCCAACAGGATAATAAAACATTTTATAACTATAAGGAGTAAGTAAGGCAGAGTAAGAATTTTTGTTTTGTTTTGTTTTGTTTTTTGGTTGACAATGACAAAGTTTCTGTTGATATTTTGGTCATACTGAACAAGAGTGCAACATGCTTGAAATAATTGCTWCGAGATAGCCTAAGAAACAGAAAGGTCTTGTGAGGAAGTTGGTCTGATATTTCCCGTCCCCACTGCACTGTTCAAAGACAGTAAGCAAAGATTAGCTAAAAAACCCCAACTGGTTAGTGAAAATTCAAATTTCAGTATGCTCAGTATGACCTTGGTARCATAAAGATATCATGCTCTTATTTCTGATGCCACCAAGTTCATATGTGGTATGATAGTTTAGACCATTCACACTACTGGGAAAAGGCTGAAGTCAGTTTATCTTGTGTTCTAATAGTTGTAAGATCTTTTATAAACTCATAGCAAAGATTAATATCATGTACTGTTTTAATCGAAGACTGCCGTCTCTGTTAAGAAACAGGGGAAAGCAATCTTTTCCACTTTCTGATTAGAATTTCAGAATTAGAAATTCTAATTTCAGAATTAGAATCACCAATTTCAGGGTTTTCTGAACAACACACTTGATCTAGATCATTATTTTTAATTTCTATTGGAAAAACAGGTCTGACATTTTGATCCACAAGCTGTATATAAAGAGATGAATCAGATCAGAAAGGAAAATTGTGCATTTACCAAGAAAGGTCTTCTGATTCTGAAATTTTCAGGTATCAGTTTCATAAAGTTAGGATTAACCATATTTTTAAAGTATTAAGAATGTGTTAGGCAAGTCATGCTTTGTGACATTTTTTGATTTTCCTTTAAAGACAGTTCTCTGGAAAATTGCTGGTGACACAGAAGTCTCTGAGATAGATGAAGAAAGAAGTCAGGATCATACAGAATAAAATATATGCTTGTGAGCAAGAAAGAGGTTATTACAAATGTCACTCTAAAATATATATATTCATTTACTTTTATCTAAAGGAATAATCTGAGAGACAGGTTTGCAGGATGTCATTACAGCTTGCACCTGCAGCATGTTTCATATCTGAATGCCCTGATTTAACTCTCTCTTTGATACTCCACAAGTCCTAAAGGGTTTATGAGAACTCAGACACCTCTTGTTAAACAGACTTCCCACTTGTCACTTGTCCAAAGAAAGTTTGAATATTACTGTATTAGTAAGAAGAAAAATCACCTTAAATTCAATTCACCAACAATAGACTAAGAGAACAGTCCTGGTTTCTAATTTCCTTATGGGGAAGGAGCCTTGAAAGTTCATCTATCAGGCAATTTTTCTGCTATGTAACTGCATTTCTGATAAAGATCCTGTCTTACTGTTCTTTTTCTCTGGTTGTTTTTGTCGGTCCAAAAAGGGTGAGGTTTAAGTGGTTTTGAATATGTTACTGGAAAAAAAAAGTGGTGAGTCAAATTACTTCAGGTGAATTGAATTCTGAGGCTCTGGATACATCATTTTAAGTTACAGATTAGCATGGGCGCTTGCAGAGATTTCTATCTTGTTGCAAGAGTGAAGTAAATTTAGAGGACAAAAGTATTTTCCTGTAGTAGCAAAACAATTTCTGTTTCAGGAAAATGGTTGCMTTTCTCATGCAAATTTGCAGTTGCTATTATTTTGCATATGGTAGTAAATTAGAAAGAATCGAAAATCCAGTATATAATCTCAATTTCATCYTCAACAGCATAAAAAGATCCTGAACAGTCCACCTTTCTTTGCATCTCCTCCCTACCCTCTGCCCATCTTTCATTTCAGAGGCAGGGCCAAAGGGCAGGTAGATATACAAATAAATAATGGTTGCAATGAAAATTCTTGAGAACTACTACACTGTTTCTAGTTGTGTGACAGTGCTGAGAATTTTAAGACAGTTSTCCTGTAAAGGGGGGAAGAGGGAAAAAGATGACCCATCGTTCATCATGACAGCAATTGCAAATGGCAAGCAAAGTTCCTGCACAGCACTTCCAGAAGAAGGAGTTTACAGTGTGTGACAAACCGCTTGTCAATGGCTCCTTCCTGAAGTATTGGATTGAATCCATGCTACTTGCCTTAGGAACCCAACAGATATTTTCAAGCAGCTAGAAAAATGTTAAGAATACACTAAGAAAGTGTTAAGAAAATGTCTTAGTACTCTCAATAGCTACACATACTAGCTTTTTGACTTGCGCAAGACACAATGATGGAATTATTTTTCTGAACTGAAATTCTTTGCTCAGTCTTGAAATTAATTTTCCCCTTAATTTTTGTCCTTATGAAAACTGCATAGACTTTGACTTTTTWAAATATTTATTTAATTGGTATGTTGATTTAATTTCTTTTCAAATGCTGCAACATTTAAAGAACTGGAGTGAAAATACAATAACCCACTTGTATACATCTGTGGAATTTATAACAAACATTGCATTTGGATGAGATTTTTCCAAAAAGATTTTTTAATATCACTATCCTTTGAAAACCAAAATTGTGTAGGTGGGGAAAATATAATTTAGGTAGATCAATTTTTAGTGCTGCCACTTACGTTTCCAAAAAAAAAAAAAAAAAAAAAAAANAAAGACGTGAATGATGTTTATTATGAGAAATTAGAACAAATGAGATAGAATTGATAGATCTCATAGAAAATCTAGTTTTTATTCCAGAGATTTAATAAACCAAAACTAATAGGTGTTTTACAGTCCAAAATGTTCTTTCTCCTTTTGTATTGAGTCTTTTCTCCTTTTGTATTGATGAGCTATATAATCAATTTTAACTATTCAATAGGAGGAAGTTACTATAGACATGGCTCGCATATTAATTGTGTTTTCAGAATAGTGAAAGGATGAAATGTAAAGAAATTGGATGAAACGTGAAACACATCTTTTCAGTTCCAAGAAGAGTTGATAATGCCTTTTAYGGGTATGTTGTACTCAAAGAACTGTTACTGCCAAAAAACCCTCCATAGTGCTACATACAGAGCTTAGAATTTATTTTAAGCTAATAATAATAGTCTAATTAAGATAGAACCAACTGATTAGTCTAGCTACAGTAATATTAAGTCACAGTCCAAATTCCTACTGAAAAGCCTTACTATTGATGCCATTAAGATTGTTATTCAACACTTAACTAATAAGTACTTWTTTTCCTTGTTATTATGCTCCCTGCTCACGTCTCTTGGGTCACAGGGTCGATTGTAGTTATCTCCATCAAGCARAGAAGTGGTGACAGGCCATCAGCATCCTGAGTTGTTTCCAAATAGGGCTTCAGTGTAGGTGTGTGCACAGGATCCCTTCTGCCTCACTGCTGGCATTCAGCTGGAACTGTCTTTACATGGTTCTTATCCAGTCTGCTTCTTTCACAGATTCCCAGCTGAAATCTGAAAGTTACACCATAGCCATCTTCAACTTTAGTCACCATAAGGGGGTACTGCTCCTTAGGCAGAGAGTGAATAACCTGGTCTGTCAGACCTTTACAGTAAAGTCTGCTCACAGGGGGTAACTAAATCTAKGAATTAATCATCAGACCAACAGAGAATTATTAAAATCAGATAAAAGCAGCTCATGCCAAGAYAAGTCCTGAGATTTGCACTATCAGGTCAACCCAAAAATCTGTAGCATTTTACTGGTCACAGAAAAGATCATATTTCTCATCCCACTGGAAGAGAAAATATGGCAATAACGGTCAGATGAAGTTCACTGAAAGAGCAAATTCCTTCAGTAGATTATGCAATGGCAGAATTTGATTGTTCAGTCATTACAGTTTGAAAAGAAAGAAAATAATTGAACAAGGCCTAGGATGCAACAAAAAAAAAAACCTGAAGGATCTGAATAAGAGATTAACATTTTAATTGAGACTAAAATGAGGTCAGAAATTTAGGTAAAAATGTATTAATGGCAGTTAAAGCACTCTGTAGGTGGRAAAAAAAGATGCAATATTGGCAAGAAACCTACAAACCCAAACAAAAGCCTACACAAGCTCACACTTTTTAAAATTACCATGATCTGAATGTCAAATTTTTGTGCTTTAAAAACATTGAGATGAATTTTCTCTGAACATATGGATCACTGTGCAAGCAACTAGGTGTGGGATTTGTTTTGGAAATTGTCACATTCCAGATCCTAATCCAAGAGATGCATCTTGCAGTGCCATAAATCCTGGAAGTTTCGCTGCCATCCACACGGGAAGGATGGGTGACGATGTCACACTAGATGGCGATGTTGTTCACTGGAGCGAGCCGACTTCAACATCAGTGTGGGAACAGCTTCTCCAGGGAYAGAGCTGATTCCTGCCAAGTGTTAACTTACCACTGTGTGGATGGCTAAAATTGACTAATACACATCTGGGAAGGGGRGWAAAAAATAAAAAGGGCTGGACTTTATATGATAAATCAGGAATTTCTGTGTAGGCTGGATGTGAATTTGGAAGGTCTGGATGCTGCTGAATGCATTTCATKTTTGATGCATTTTTATTGTACAGTGGAAAAGTAAATCCTATTAGAAAATCTGATCACATGCAGAATTGCATGCGAGTTCACAGTGACCAGAAAAAAAAGTGTTTTAATTCTAAATACGCACCTAAAGGAATTATTCTAACTTTTATTAMATGAAATAACACCTTCCTTATCATATGGTTTAGGCTGAAAGGGACCTTAAAGAACATTCAGTTCTAATCCCCCAGCTTTGGCCCGGGACAATTTCTACTTGACCAGGTTGCTCAGAGGCCAATCCAACCTGTTCTTAACATGTTGCTATGAATTCTAATTCTTAGAACATGCCTTTCTATGGAGATAACATTTTCCAGGCAAAATGGATTGATGAAGGCAGGGGAAAAAGAAAAGGGAAAAACATTATTTCAAGGAATACAACTTACTGTTCTTAAACAATTTCAATTTTACATGCATTAGTCATTGAAGCAAACTGTAGTGAAATTTGTAGAGTAATGTAAAAAGTAAAATCTCAGTTGTGGAAAAAGCCCCTTTGCATATATTTCATTGAAATGCCTCTCAATGATGACAGTTACTAAATTTTAACAAATCTAAAAGCACAAAAGAGTGCCTTTACRTGAATGTAAAGATGAAAAGAAGTCATTTCAGCATTCAGTTCCTTCAGTGAAACTTTCCAGAGAGCAGAGAAGATGCTAAGACAGTCTGGCTAGACTTTGATTGTGCTGTTGCTGACCTGGCTGCAGCCAATTACCTCATATAACCCGACACAAGAAAAATGGGATTTTATTCTTTAAGACTTATAACCACCAAACATTTTAACAAAGAGCATTTTAGTAAAGTCTAAAAGCATAATCCCCAAAACACCAGTTAAAATACTGGGGAGAGCAAGACTGGTAACCTACATTTGAGTTTGACTTTCAGGTTTCCCCGTCCTGAGATGTCGAAGTTCTGCCTCTCTGCAAGGCTATCCTCAGTTCTGAGAGCAATGAAGGGCTTTAAACATTTCACCCATGACAGCATGATCTGGGTCAAAAAAGCAGTAATCCCTCATACAGCTTTCCTGAAAAGCTGAACCCAGCAGAACTCTTGATTGAAGGTTTTAAAGAAAAAACATTGACAATACAATGGCTGAAGTAAGAAAACCAGCTGAATTTTAGTAGTGTACAATTTCTATGTTGTGCCTAGAAATCCAGCAGCAGTGGTTCAGGACTTTGCATGAAAATAGAAAAGCAGAGGAGTACTAGYTGAATGTTGGCTATCCCCAATTCATTGATGAGGAAAGAGCTACAGAAAAGGTGTCCTAGAATACAGTGGTTTTTTGGTATTTCCAACACATATATGGAGATATATACTAATGCCATTGTACAAGGTATTAATGAAATGTCGTGTCTAAATCTCCATTTATTTCTAATCTWTATTTCAATATGGAAAAGTTCAAAACTGTCAGAATAATCATTTAGGTTGGAAAAGACCTKTCCAATTAATAAGTCCAATTGTAAATAGGCTCACCAAGGTGTGTTTGGATCCTTTCTTCCCCGGGAAAAAAAATCTATCTTGCTGGTTTCTTCAAGGTATGTTCAGAAGGAATGGTAAATTCGAGAAACTGGAAAGATCCTRCTGGTAACATCATGCTTGAGACTGTGCAAGAAGTTGCTGACAAATTCAGAGACAATTTGGCATTGGGTGCTGAATAAGCCAGTGGATCCCACTGAGTTCTTGGGGGGTTCCAGGATAAAGGTGTTTTCTTCAGAATGTCACAACACGTGTCTGCTCAGCACAAAAATGTGATATAGCATGCAGCCATATACTGCTCCAATTCAGGTATTAGCAAGAGAAAATATTATGGAGAAAAACAAAATCTTTCAGATTTTATAAAACAAATGAAWGCTAACAGTGAGAACAGTGCCACTATTGTGCGTGAGGCTTCCAGTAAGCTGATTAAAATTTTTTTGTCCTAGTCATACTGAATTTTTAACTGGAATCTGACAGTATAAATGTAACAAACTGAAGAAGTCCCATTATTTCCTGCTTGCAGGGCCTTGTTTGCATGTTTTTCCAGAGTTAAGAGAAAAGCCACAATAGTTACTTTGTGCAGCAGAGGAGCAATTCTTAGAAACTCTGGCATTTGCTAATGATCTGCAAGAGTGTGGAAACCAAATGGCAGCTATTGCAGTGAAATAGTGCACAGCTTGCTCAGCTTTTTTTTGTATTGTCACTTATATTGCTTAAGCAGGGAAAACAAACTGAACTAGTTTCCTAGGATGTCATTGTTTCTACCAGTATTTTTTCATTCACTGTTTCAAACCTCACGGAACAAAAGTAGTCAGGACTTGCTTGACCTGCCTTGAGTTCAGCCACAATAACTATGCCTTTTAAACAGAAGAAAATATTTGCTTAGCTTGTGCTTATAGTAGTAACATATGGACTGTGTTGGCTGGAATCTGTACAAATTTTATTGGAAAACTTGATTTGTGACAGGGTTGCTGAGGCACAAGACATTATTAATACACCTATCTTTTGTCACAAAACTTCCATTAGCATGCTGCGAATTCCACTAGGTTCCTGATAATTTTTGGTTTTAGATCCTCGAAACACATAAAATGCCTGAGTGCAAAATTTAGACCCACAGAAACTGTGCTTACCTGCCTCCATAATGGGGGCCTCTAAATTCTCCTGTGCACATAAGCTTCCTCTGACATATTTCCTGGAAGACAAAGTGTGTGTTTCTGGGCATATCAAGATCTGACTATATTCCAACAATGCTAAGCAATTTGAGGATTTATTTCAGATCTATGTCAGCAACTCTTTCTGTCAGACAGATAGTGGGGTCTWACCCTGCAGGTTGTTCTTACCTGTCCTTGATATCATTCTAACACAAGTAACCTGATCAAATAAATAAAAATCCATCTGAAATATCCAATATACATAAATTTTAAAGCCTGGAAATTGCCACCTAATTTATTTATGTTGGAATGAGTAGAACAAGAGAGCCCATTCAGCTCAGTGGGTTCCATCAAGTTTCTTCCTGAGATAACAACTCTCCCCATGCTGTATCAGAGGATCCAGGGCTTTCACTTGTGGGTGGGAATGCCACTCCCAGCTCCAAAGTTCAGGGAAAGCTCTGTTTCAATCTAGTCTTCCATATTTTTTATTTCTTTAAAGAAATGCTCAAATTATATTAAGCCCATATAAACACTGAGATGACAGTTAAGCCTGGTGATAAATTTTACATTTTAGCAATCTAGGACATAAAATTGCATTTTTCAATTCACTTGGAGAAAACATGGACTTCTCCACATCATGTCTACTTTGGATTAAACCATTGTGTTTCTGCTCTGTAATGTCTCTGTTGTGTGGGGCTCTTTGCACTTCTCAAATGGCAACAGACTCATTTCATTCTCCACAAATCTTGGATATTCAGCACTTTTAGAAACAGTAAATCGAAACTAAGTCTGATTTATCCTACTGATTAAAAGACAAGAAGGAACTTGTCTTGACAAGAAGGAAGACAAGAACAACTTCACTAAAATCAATTAAATCACACTAAGCAGCAGATGAAATCCAAGTGGAATACTTGTTAATAGGAAAAAAATCCCACTGTCTTTGTGATTCTTTAAGCAGACTGAGTACTAGAATAGCAAAACTAATATTTATTTTCTTGGATWTTTTAGTATTTCATGTTAGCTTCTTAGGTCTCTTCAGGATCTCAATCTGCCAGTGGAATGTGCCAGGGGTGTTTTCCAAATACCTGAAGGGCATGAAAAATCTGTCTTGGTTTAAAGGCACTTGAAAATCAGGTTAAATAAAGGTRAATTTTCTCCAACTATTTTCTGTTTATCTACTGATAGAACAATATATTTCAACCAGCCAGAAGGAAAGCAAATTCTATGTTGTCTTCCAAATATTTTGCTTTAAGGATTTTACATATAATGCCAAAGCAATTCCTGTGAGAATTGCTGACAAAAATTTCCTGATAGAGGGACCTTTCTTGAACTGAAAACTATCAACATCTCACTCAAGGAAAAGGGAATTCATAGAACTTGAACTGACTCAGGAACAAGACAAAGTGCATTACTTCTGCTCAGACAAAAAGTATTGCTTAATACTTAAAAATCACAAAAACAAACATTCTGAATGGAATAATTGTTTCTAGAAGACAGCACAAACTAATTGCACAAAGCAAAACGTTGGTATAAGGAACACTGAGAAGTGAAACTTCTTAGAAGAAGTTTAATATATGGTTTAAAATTATAAAGGAAAATTAAATGTACTTCATTAATAGCACCTTACTGATTCTATGGTTCTAAGACAGCAGGACACTGCCACCACAGATGTCCACTTCACTGGATACACAGAGGGCCCAGAAGCCAGTGAACAGCGGAGGAGGGGGTATGGAGGTCCAGCCTGAGCAGCAGCAAGTGTCATTCTGCTCTCAAAGTACTGGGAGAAGGTTTATTTGTAAGGAGCATCCGAGTGTAGTTTACAAATACATCTCATTACTTAATCTTAACAGTAAACACAGAGAAAATGGCTATTTATTTACAGTCTTAATTTAAACACTTCCAAACTAATTGTGCTGTAACTTGGAGACTTATCTCCTCTTTCCTTCTCATTTATACAGTAATTTTTTCTTATGCAGTCTTCAATATACATATGTTGTTGTTTCTAATTCTTCACAGCATTGGCTGCATCATTAACAATGATTTAGCTTAGGCTTACTGAGATGGAGGCCAGAGGGGGAAAGGGAATCCTTTTGTGGAAGATTGCAGGAAGCTACTGAGATATGGGGAATTGTAGTTTGCTTTTTTCTTGAATGTCATACAAGGAGAGTCCTGAAAAATACTGTCATAAAAATACTTTTTTGTTTCTTTTTTTTGCCATTGGTTTAATGACATTTAATTAAAAGGAAAATTAATACTAAAGTTCTCATTACTAGACAAAAATATAGAAAGAAGCATAACAAAATGAGTGAACTATTGTCCATCCTTGTGTAAAGGACACACACCTAGGAAAGATTAAAAATAAGAACATTAACTTCATGACTAATAAGAAGAAGCTATTTTTTCTCATCTATTATATTAAAATAAGAACAAGTTTAATATTCATAACCTAGAAGAAACAATTTTTCATGCATTAGTTCTAAATAGAAAAAAGCAATTTCAGTATCTTTCAGTCTTTTATCAGTAACTGAATTTGTCATACTTTGTGAAAGACAGCTCACTTAAGACAGTTTGAAATAATTTTTACAGTACTGGCACACTAACAGGGCATTTAACCCATTAAGAGGTGACAGGAGAGATTCAAGTAAAATGTATACTTTTAACTCCTGTTTGTGAGTTTTTATAAAACTGATGGAAATAGATTTTTGATGTATAGTCTTGTTAGTACTTTTTTTTGAAATTTCTCCCTAGGTTACTATTTAAACAAGACAAACACCTCTGCACCCCCTCACCCCCCAAAAATCCAAACCCAAACAAAGCCAACAAAATAAAAAGCCTGTTAGCAATCTGGAAGTTGAATTACCTGTGTTAAGGAATGCAAACATGTTTTAGATGATGATCTCTTAAGTCGCAGATTACAGACCCATCATGATTCCTCAATACAAGGACATAGTTCACCACACTGTCTTTGTTGCCTTTTGATGTGTTCTGCTTACCGTGATACTGACTATGAAATAACTCCTAAGATGAGCATAATTAAGATTTTGCCCATTTCTTCCAAGTTTAATTATTACTGTGATACCATGAAGCACTGTAAGTGTTGATTTTTTTTTTTTTTTTTTTTTTTTAAATTCCAGTATGACATAAAATGGACTGATAATGTGTGAAGGTAGAAGTCCAATGCCCTCTAACTAGGTTCTTTTGGAGGTTCCACATTAGGAGGATTTAAAGTTTAATATCAAATTTTCTCGATATAGTTGTTGTTTCATGGCATTTTGATTTACCAGAGTATGACAGCAGCACACTGAAATCATAACAGAAGCCCAATGCAGCTATTGCAATATGCAGGTGAATCACCATGCAAACATGATTCCATCATCAATCCCTGTGTTCTCCTCATCATGGGGCTGGGTGTGTCAAGTCACCGGAAAGGAGTACCAGAAAGGGGTTCAACCAGGTCAAGCCCATTGCTCTCTTCATTTCCCCAGTTCTCTTCAAAGAGATCCCAACTCCCTTCAAAGTTCATTTGAGTAGCTGGACAGTTTTCAAACTTAACATTAGGTTGAGCCATACATACACTTTCTCCCCCCATGCTGCTCTGGCTAGCTCAGGACAGTAATCCCCACTAATTATCCCAGGGAAAGCTGTTTATCCAACCTGATGACTCACTGGTACAGTTATGTATCGAAACCAAAGTTTGCTCTCCAGTCCCCCTAAAAATGCAGCTTTCTTTACAATAATTGGCCATTCTTGACATTCTTCCCTGAGCTCATTATTTTTGCCCTTCTCCTCMAAGTCTTCCTCCACTGTGGGGAGGTCGGTCACAGGGAAGCGCTGTCATTGTGGTGCAAGTGCAAAGGTTCTCATCTGCTGGGCTCCATCTCACATCTCTCTAATTAGTGTATGTATGTACAGAATGACTTTTTCCTCTCTCTCACCTCACATGCTCTATCCCATCATTTTCTGAATTCGGCTGAAATTAGGATTTGCAGATGCAAAGTTAAACCTTTGCTTTTCCTCATTTCACAGGATTCACAAAAAAAAAAAAAATTAGTAATTATTTGTCATTACAGCTAAATAATGCTTAAATATGTCTTTTTTTAAAAAAAATCCTATGTGTTCTACATTTTAATTGATAACCTCAAAACAAAGTTTTCAGTAGGTTTCTTTAGGAACTGCTTAAGATGAAGAGCAAAATGCAAAGGACGAATTGATGAGAGGTGAACAGGACTTTCTCCATATTAAAATTCCTTTGAAGAGATGACCATAGKTATGACATGAGCTGAAATTGATTAGCAGTTTAACAGATCTTTTTATTCCACTGCTGAACCAGGACAGTTTTACTAGAAAAGCTGAGAATAAGAATACGCTTAAGTGGCTGTACTCACATTTGGACACGTAATCGGAGGGGAAAGAGATCTTATCTACAATGGTTTTCTCGTGCCCTCCTTCTCTCTGCCATAGCTATTTTTCAGATTTTTCAAAAGGAGCACTTACCTCYTCATATTTCATCCTGTGCAAGTTTAACAATCAGCTTGGGATTTCCTGGAATCCAAGAAACGTGTTCCAGATTTCAAATGAGAATATCCTTGGTTTAAATTGAGATGTTCAAAGCTAAGGATTTTAAGTGACAAAACACAGTTTTTTTTGAGATTTGCTTAGGTGATACTTCTGCCAAACTCTAACACTTGCAGATCTTACTTTAAACTCAGAAATGCAAACAAATGGAACAAATTAAATCTGCCATTGTTTCCATCCCCAAGTCATAATGATAAAATCACAAGACAATTGAGACTTGAAGGGCCCTTGGCAAGTCTCTAGTCACAGCCAGTTCCACTGAAGGTCAGATGAGCATTATCCAGACAGGTGTTACTAAAACTCCAAGGATGGAGACAGTATGATCTCTCTAAGCAACCTGCTCCCATGCTTGACTGTCATCACAGCTTTTCCTTATACCCAGCCTAAGCTCTTGATTTAATTTATGCTGCTGTGTCTCATCCTCCTGCCCTGCACAGCCGTGAGGAATCTCTCTCATGTAACCTCCCATGGGTACTAGCAGGAGGCTATAAGGCTCCCCTGAAAGTGTCTCCCCTCTGGGTAGAAAAAGCCCCTTTGCATCAGCTCTCCTCACAGAGCTGCTAGCAAAAAATGGCAACTCAGATTCCAGTTCTTCCCCTCATTCAGATTAAAGCTTTCAGTCAGGCCATCTGTATTTGAGAAAGCTGAACTTCAGCTGCAAGAGCTAGGGAAGCAACCATGGTGATCAAATATTTAACTCCACTGAAAAAACAATGGTGAGAAGTTGTGGCCATTGTTTACACACCCAGTCTGGATCAGATTGTCAAAAAAGAAGTAGAATTATTGAAGGCAAATAGTAATAACCACATCACTCAACCTGCTGGTCACGTCTCTTTTGAAGCACTCTGGGATGCAGTTGGATTTCYGGGTTGCAAGCACACACTGCTGAGTCATATGGAGCTTTTCATCTGCTGACACTCCCAAGCCTTTTTCCCCAAGGCTTGCCTCAATCCATTCTCCACTCAGCCCATCCTTGTGCTTTAGATGTGCTAATAGCTGAGCTAGTGCTAATAGATGAGTTTTCCTTAAACTTTTCCAGTTACTTGAGCTTTTCTGAAAAGTTTTCTTTCCACACTGCATATAATTTTGCATATATATAAATACATCTCTTTTCATACACACACACAGAATAGTAGGTGTTCCTGAATAAAGTCAGTGTTACTGCCAGCTCAGCGTGGCTACATTGGACAATTCACCAAAGTCAGGCCTGTTTAAAATTTATGGGGTTTATTCTCCTTTTGTCAAGCATTTTCTACATACAGAACATTCACGTGGTATAAATTACAGAACAAAAAATGCATGAGACAGACTACTGCAATTGAGTAACAGACAGTTTACATGATTATTGTTTGTTCACAATGGAGAAGAGTTCTTATAAAGGAAAACAGATTCAGTAGCTAGAAATGTAAGCAAATTTTTATCTCAGTTAAATCACTTACCGGGAGGTTTGCTCAAGCTAAAGAGAGATCTACTGTACCACACAGGGCAGAATGCTCAATGCACACAAGATTACAATGCTAGAAAATTCCAGATTTCTAAGCAATTTTACACAATCTAAATTGCAGTAAAACTTTGTTTTAAAAAAGGTATTTTTCTTCTGATTGCCTTCAGTAAATGGAGGTCAGTTTAAGAGCTTATAAGCATTCTTTAGCAAAAACATAATAAAAATAAAAATACTCCCAAACGTCTAAGTCRTTGCTCTGAGTCTGGATAGCTGTTCACTGCTGACTTTCTACCGACTTGTTATTCTACTTCTGGGAATCTTATTTTTCCCATTTACCTGTTTAACCAGTGTTATATTAGAATTCTAAGTAAACAAACTATAAAAAAATACAAAATTTTTGTTGTTTGGTGTTGTTTTTTTGCACTAATCCAATTAGATACATGGACTAGAAAACCTGTTGAGCTAACCAAATGGTTTAACAAATATGGATCAATGGTACAATGAATAGGTAAAAAT
Source organism: Malurus melanocephalus (assembly GCF_030028575.1). Classification (NCBI taxonomy): domain Eukaryota; kingdom Metazoa; phylum Chordata; class Aves; order Passeriformes; family Maluridae; genus Malurus; species Malurus melanocephalus. Next base: position 1,521,630 of record NW_026623241.1, on the reverse strand, counting down.
GTTATGTACTGGTTGTAGACTTCAGTTCTTTGCATTTTCATTTTCTTAAAATGCATTTTCTTTCATTAACAGTTTCCTCAATGATATAAGTGAAGCTTTGTGATGCCAGGTTTTTAGAGCATGGTATACTCTGAAAGGATGTGCAATATTTCTCTTCAGTAGACCTGAAACTCCTTGCTGATACCACCCTGTGATAGCTGAAAAACCTAACATCTATTTTTTTTTTTCTAAAAAAAGTTTAAGCTTCTGCAAGCAGCTCTCTCAACTAAGACACCATAAAAATAAATTCCAAAATGCAGTGATCAGAAAACACTGCAAATATAGTTTCTCCTTTTTTTTTTCCTGTCCATGTGTGTTCCACAACTTGACACCAGGAATTCGATAACAAAACTTTCTTTCCAGTGACAAGCAATCCTGTAGCCACAGCGGGAATAAATTTTATAATTTCTATGTTTGTCTTTCCTGTGAGAATTTCGCTTCAAGGCACAAAAAGATTTAACAGTGGACTGGACAGGACATAACATTTCAGACTAAGGAGTCAAAGGTTGTTGTACTACAGCTCTTGTTTTGTGTCTGAAGCAAAACAAACCAAATTTTTAATCATATTTAAGTCTTCAATTTACAAATGCAAARTATCAAATTCCCTGAAGCTTTTTTTGGTTGTGTTTTTTTCTCTTCTTTTCCGATAATTTATTATACTTCTCTGCAATTTCAATATTTATTTATTTCAAACAACACAATCTCAGTTGATAATTAATAAGGAGTACTATTATCAAATAGGCATTTTTGTCACTTTTATGTGGAAGTTGATTCAAATTGTGTACATTTCATAGAAATAACAGGTATAGAAGGGTCTAACAATTAAAAATTAAAACTGTGTAAATTTGAAGAATGGTGTAATTTAAGTGCAATGTACTGTAAAACTATTAACTCGATAAATATCTTACAGAGATCCTTATGCTTCTCCAACCCAAATTACTGTGTTGCCTCTCTCAACTTCAGTGATTTCACAATTCAACTTATTGAGCCGTCCATCCAGGATAAACAGAGATTCCTTGGAAGGGGTCATGAGATACTGCCCAAAAAGGCCACTGTCTTTTATGAGACGGTTCTTACTGTTCCAAGGCCATTCGCCTGCCTTGATGGGCTCCTTCAGACTCTTCACCATCTTGACCTTGCCAGAGGAGAGCTCCATGAAGAGAACATCAGTTTGTGTGCTGGAGCTGCAGTAGACGTTGTATTGATGAGCTTCAGTGAAGGACGGCTGAAAAGCTACATCRGATATGTGCAAATTAGTGTGAATGTCAAATGCATCCTGTATTTCCCCTCTCACTGTGATGGACTGGATCCTCATGAGGCCTTTTGCATCATCAATGCTGACAAGGTAGTGTCCGTCCGGAGAGATATGTGGCGTGCCCGTYACGTCGCCGTTGTATCCGATCACGGAATCGGTGACGCTATCCACTATGAGCTGTGGCAGCACAGCCCCCGTGGTGTCAGGCTTGCAGCAGATAAAAAGATATCCTCCGAGGTGTGTGTAAGCCAGGGACTGAGGAACGCAATTATAATCCTTTAAACTAATTGTCTTGATGTACGACATAGATTCCAGATCAATTTTCTGGAGCATGGGATTGTCCCTATGAAGAATATATCCAAACCTGAAAGAAAAAGCACAAAATCAAAGAGAGTCAGAGCAATTTTCTGTATTATAAATTAGTGGGAAAAGACTGTGAGCAAAGGAGATGAGTTAATATCTGCAACAGAGTATTGCTATATATCTCAGATTCAGTTCCAGATATTTAGCAGTTTATAATACTTAATTTTTAGTGTTCTTTTAATTTAGAGTACATCAAATAAAATGTCTAAAACCCAYTGATCTGATTAATGGGAAAAATTCTCTTTTCCTGCTGACATGAGGGAAAAGGTAAACATTACTTTCAGCATATCTATTCACTTCTRTTTTTTACAAAAGCCAGGAAGGAGAAAAAGATTAAATATCAACAGACAGTACATTCCACATATTTGAATTCACTTCATACAGTTCTTCGACTTTCTTGGGAACATCAGCTTAACCCAGCACTCATTGTTATTCAGATAATTATCTGAATCTTCCTTATTTTAATTCAATAGAAATGAATATCATAAAAAGATTTAGGTTTATGCCTCCTMATTTTCCAAGGACCATATTTCTTACAATTTAAATGACCCTTTATGCTCCTYCATACATCAAGGAACTTCCACTGAACATGAATAATATTGTTAAACTTTAAAATTGTAGAGCTGATTGTTTGTAACCTTTTAAGTGTAAACTATATGACTATTCTTCAATTTTAATRTATAAGTTCTGACTGCATAATCATTTGACCATATATTTACACATATGYAAAAAAATGTACTTCTAAATATTATGGAGTCATGTGGAAGTATCTTAGCTTTGCTTATCTAAGTAGCTTTCACAGCACTTTTCCCAAACAGCTGTTTCCCTTTGGCACATTTCTTGGCATTTTCCTCCAAATCTTTGTTCCTAAGCATGAGGCTGCATGATGATATATATAATCTAAAAATACCTTTCACATCCTGTTGATATAAAGCCCTCTGGCAGCCAGAATGTTCCAACAACTGAGTTGACAAGAACACAAAATTTTCGCACTATACTTGCAACCCCAGTATATTTACTAATCAGTGAAACCACCAAAGTAACAGGCAAAARAAAAGTTTCAGGACATTGTTCAGTCATTTCTTTTTTACAAGACAGGATGAATTACATTTKCACTTTCTACTGAATTGATGTAACAACACTTTTAATTTTAGCCCCATCTTCCAAAATCCTTCCATACTCCTTCACTACAATAAAAGCACAGAACTACAGAACTATTTCAGTTGGAAAGGGACATCAGGATTCCATTTGCTCCAAATCCTGCCYGAAGAAGGGCCAGTGTGAATCACACTGTTCACAATCACAGTTTGAGCTGATTATGGGATCATTTTTGTCTTTGATTATTCAGCCACTTATATGAATTCAATCATTTTGGTTAGAAAAGTGTGAGTGAGCTTTTTTRAAAGTTATGTTTGGATCACTTAACAATTACAGTTAATTTTCTATTCATGAGATCTGCTGCTCTGTCATAAAGAGCAGGATCATCAGGTAGAATTTAATTTTTAGATTTTTGCCCACATAACATCTGYTTCTTAATCTTTTTGGATGGCCATAAAGTCATTGATTTCTGGTTCCATTATTAATTATCAAGGATTTTTCAGTCATAAGAAACAGATTTGTAGTGTATTATGTATGGAATCACCTGGTATCAGAAAAGGTTAATAGGCACCAACACTGACATTTCACATGTTTCCATGTTAAATAACCAATGTTGGACACATGAGCAGTGCTCACAAAAGGACAGTGGAATTGGCTTATTGATTGCATTTTTACACAACAATGGAAACCAACAATCAGTGAACGCTCACAACAATAAAAAGAGAAAATAGCTAATTTTAAGATCAATATGATGGAAGGTACTGAATAACTTGATTTTCAGCTGTTAMAACATTATTTAATCTACTTTTTAAGAAGTACACTCTGCAGAGATTTTTTTGCTTTAACTACTTTCAACCTCAAATTCAGTTGATGTGTTTCAGTTGCAAACACATAGTAAATTTTTTGGATTTAAGATTGGCAAGCTGGTTTTGGGTTTGAAAACATTATTTTTCTCTTTTAGTGTGCCAATATATTTATGGAAAAATCAGGAAAAAGTCAAAGAAAGGGCTTTTACAAAGCTGTTTTTAGCTTAAATAGGTACCAAACTACAGACTTATATCCAAGTGAAATTTTCCAATACATATAAATATGCACAAAACCAGTACTGTGATTTTGAAAATCCAGCAGAGATCATCTACATGATTAAATACAGATTTTTTTTCTAAATTTGKTGTGCTAATTTCAGCAACTCTATTGCACACAGTAATAAATTGTTTTCTGTAAAAAATCAGTGATTTTAATATATCTGATAGATATTATTCTATATGTATGTCAATCATATTTCATTGTACTTTTATTTAGGAAAAAGACTTAAAATTTCACTCTATGTTTTGAGTTGAACTCTAGTTTCTATCTCACTTGAGAGAAAAAAGCAATCTTAAAAAAAAAACAGTAATTAAAACAAAAATTCTTAATCATTTTTTGACCACAAAACAAATTTAAAAATTTAAATAGATATATTTTAAACTGGTAGAACTTTAAAAAAATTTTTTTCATTTATCATATATCAACCAGACAAGCAAGAAGAAGAAATGTTTAAAGTAAAATACAAATGCAAAACAAGATTAGCATAAATTATCTAAATCAGAAGATCATACTTGCTGATTTAAACTGCGATTAAAATGAAGGATTGAAATCAATTTGATTCAAAGAAACCTGTCTTGCTTATGATTATTCGATTAAGCAGTRTTATTGATCAATTTATGTGATATTTTTGCATTCAAATGTTATTGATTTCAAGAGGATCAGTTACTAATATTTGCTTCTCAWATATCATTCTCAGAATCTGTATTTTTGAAACACAGGCAAATACAACTTATGTTACCTTTGGTTGCATAAACCTTCTGATTTCCAAATTTGAATTGTTCTCTGAAGTTAGAGAAAAGCCCTTGCTGATCTTTCCTAGGGGTAACATCAGCTCAAGTTGTGGAAGGGCTCACGTTTGACACCAAGCTTTCCCAACAGAGAACACAGCCACTGGTGTTTACTCCAGCTTCTCTTTACCTTCTCTTTAACTTCTCTTTAMTTCTCTCACACAGATCCCCTAAACTCTGCCAGTTACAAGGTTTGTATCAGCATTCCCCAGTGCATGCCCTTAAGATAAATTTCATTACTGTGCAATAATTAAGATCCTTTAAATGTTTTTTGTTGAATAACGTGGTTGGTATGAATGAAATAGCTTAGGAGCCACAGCAGAATGTGGATATAAACCTTCCCACTAGCACAGACATACTTAAAAAAATTATCTTTGTCCACAGCATGGGACTCCAGATCTCTAGTTAGTCAGCAAACATATTTAAAAAAAAAAATCAGCTGATAACATATTACATCTCAAGGTTTTTAATCAAAATTTCCCAAAAAATTCTAGTTTCTTGTATAGCTTCATCTATCTCTTTGTAACATTAAGTTCTCAGTTCAAAAAGCCAAAAGTAAAAGGTTTACAGTGTCTTGGACTGATTGTTCCTGTGRTGTAAACGGTGGCTTTAGCTTTGGTGATTGAGTTCAACTTAAAGCTATAGAAGCTGGCTTCAACATTCTWACCACCTTATCTGATATTGTGTTTATTGCACTTGGGACATCTACCCTGGAGCTGTTAAAGAACTTGATTTTATATTCTGCAGCAGCTAACCATATGTATTCTGATAATCAGTTTTACCTGCATCCCTGTTTGCAATGAATCCTAATTTTAAAGGGTGCAAAAAGCGCTCTTATTTTGGTGATATTTTCAAKTCACAATTATTTACAATGTTATTCATTGCATTCTATTTACTTCTGAATTGGAAACAGTTTGTGAGATATGCTCTCCTTTCTTTGCTTAAAGTATTGACTTCTCTAGGCCTGAAAAAAWTAGAATTCTATTTTCTTGAAATATTAACATGCAAAAGACTTTGCTTTATACTGTTTTATAGTTCAAACTTTAAAAAATCACTACTTTGAACACAGATGTTAAGCCAGCCTAGAAGGTGATGTTTCTGGAGCTGAACACACTTAAAGATCAGCTATGTGAGCRGAATAATACATTGAACTTAAGTAGTAGTTTTTACTTACTGATTTCAAAGCACTCTACAGWTATCACAGAGTGCAAAGAAAACTGAAAAACTGAGTGGCCTGTGGCTATAAAATAATCCATTGKCACAGTCTGGGTGAAAATACAGCTTATCTGGGGCCCAACATGGTTCTAACCTATCATGCTACTGGCTACCACTGCAACTGAGATACCAAGGAGACAGATGTGAGAAAGTGCATACAATAAAAATAGAACATTTTGAATAAGAGTATACAAAATCTCTCTGTCAAAATAATATTTTTGATTACTAAAAACAGACTGAACTTTGGACCTGTCTGAAGACAAGGTGGTAAACTTTCATGAAGGATCTACCCTTCTCAAAACCAGAAGTATGACTGCCAAAAGCAATTTATTAGAAGAAATAGGATTTTATTACTRCTAGTGTTTAAACAATTCTTTCTTGGCTGTCATACTCCCTGTAACATTTCAGTGCTCCAATTAAAATTCAGTAAARCTGTACAGGAATGTAAATACCCAAACAGTCCAACAATACAGATAAAAAGAAGTGTGGGGGGGAAATAATTTAATGCTACCAGTCTTCTTGGGTGTAAAAGGATTTGGCAAGCTGTGTGTTTGATATGTTTGTCAGCCTATCTCAGTGAGAGCTGTGTGGCAGGAGTTTTGAGAGGCTGAACAAATCAAGAGAGGTCTGTTCATGTGCCTGTAAGGTTYGTGAGCTGATTCTTGGTCTCTGAGAATTACAAGGCAGAGGCATAAGGATGGAAAAAGTAATGGAGTTCTGGAGGGAAGATATAGAAGGAAACAGGAGAAATAAAGAAAACTGATAGAAAAACTAAGAATTCCATGTAAAAAAAAAAAAAAAAAAAAAAAAAAAAAAAAAAAAAAAAAAAAAAAAAAAAAAAAAAAAAAAAAAAAAAAAAAAAGAAAGAAAGAAAGAAAGAAAAAAAACCCAAACAACAAAAAACACCCCAAGATTGAGAAAATATACTTTTGTTACCTAAAAATGAGAAAGTACTTTCCAAGCCACTGGCAACTGAGGAAGGTGATAAACAGGTTTTTTTTATAGGGACATATATCTGTCAGGTTAGATAATTTGTTCCTAATAATTTTGAGAGAGTTGACTAGCTCTTAGCATTTTAATAAATCTCAGTATAACAGGAAAATTTGGAAAGTCTGAAAAAAAAAGATTGTTGAAATATTCATAAGACATAAGACAAAGTCAGGTATCCCAGCTAAGCTGAACAGCCTGATGCATATCCAAGGGAAATAATAAAATAGATGATATGAGAATGAACTACAGAAAATCGTGAGTATAACGCARTCAGCATGGGTTTATGAAAAAATGAACTTTGTCAGACAAACCTAATTTAATTTWTTTATTAGAAAACTTTCTGAAGGCAACTGACTATAAGGAGGGCATAGCTTTCTTGGAAAAAAACTGATACCTGAAGGAAAAATAATTTATCTCTAATAAAATGTAGTTATCAATGCAGAATCATCATTTTACAGGAAACTTTTGCTTCTGCTYGGAACAAAAGCTGATAGTTCACAAATTTTCACAGACGATTTGGATGTAAATATGTGCCGATGACACTAAGGCTGTAGATAATGACAGCAAAATCATTATTATAGTCAGTTGCTCATTTAAGAAAARTGTGTTCAAAGGTAGCCAAGTGTAAAGCTGAGCAAATTCACATGTGAATGAGGAATCTAGGTCATGAACATAAAACAGTATCCTAAAAAGTAGCTGCTATAAAAGGATTTAATGATCAYAGCAGACATGCAAGTCAATATGAAATCTGAGTCTAGTGAGTCAAAAATAAACCTAAGACCGAAAAGCCTCTGTAAAGTCCTTGCAGTATATCCAGAGAGAGGTGAGTAACTATAATACAACAGAATTGTATTCTACACTGGGAGACTAAAATAAGAATGCTTTAGGATTGTGGGGTTTTTTTCTCATTTTTGCCCTTCTAAAAAGGAATATTAAAAATCCCATAAAATAACTGTGATTTGACACAATATATTAGCTCACYTACCCTCACTACAGTGGAATGTAGAGGAATCTGCCTTTCTGCAAACCTGAGGCTGTGATGCCACTATAGAAAAGAACTGTTTYTTTCAACTGACACTGTTTCTCAACTAATTGTGAATTTCCCACACGAGTTGCTAATAAATTYACAATTACTGATCTTTCATACACACACATATATTTTGAAAAKAAACATTCTCCTTCACAACACATTGGTTTTGAAATTCAGGAAGCTTAYGAATTGCTTGTAATATTACAACTATGTTACTATAAGAGCTATAATTTCATGTGGGAYGAAAGATGTTCTAAGGCTGGATAGTCATTCTTTTGAGGTTTATTGATCCAAATGTAGGASATCATGGTGGATAGGTGGGGGAATGGTGTTAGATCACAGGTACCTGCTTCAGAACAGTTACCTGTTTACACACAGYAATGATRAGTTGCAAATAAATTTTAGCCCTCWGTCCAATAACCTAWTTGCTGCCTYCTAAGTAASAGATGAATCTGTCTTCCCTTCTCTACAGTATTATGAACCTTTTYAGTATACCAGTGTCAGATTATTAACTCCACTTCCATTCCAGATTGACCCTCATCTTTCTGATGAGGAGACAAGAGCAACTGTAAAAAAAAAAAAAAAATAGTACATGCCAAATTTGTCAGAAAATAGTATTGCAAGTCAGTATCATTTTGGATTACACATGCTAGTAGATTGGGGGAAGCAAAAAAGCTGTATGTAATAAAAAAGGGTAAAAAAATGTCCTCCAGTGGTGTCTACAGAATGAGCAAAATAGGGACATCTCACAAAACTGATTATTAATAAGACTTTTGTATGAGGTCTCAGAGAAACAAATCAGTAAGTGCATGTGCTGACCTATGACTATCCCAAGATTTCTTTTCCCATCCAAGTAAAGAAATCTATGACATCTAGACCCTAGATTAAAGAAGTCTGCACAAATACTCTGTGTGCTATAGAGAGCTGAACCTAACTCCCAAAGTTACCATAATACTGTAACTTTCCAAAGCACKTGGCTACCTAAAGGGATTTTAAAAATACAGCCATTCCTAATCATATGATGAAATTGTGTCTGTCACCTCTGCACAGTTAGCTTGGTTTTTATGATTAGRCTGTTGGAAAACAAGTGATAGTTGAGGATACTTTCACTTTTCCTGGATGTTTTATAGATAGTTGATGGAATATTTAATGCAAAGTTTCATATAGTTTAGTATGTAGAAGCCTCCCACTACTCATTAATCTGATTAATATTTATAAGAATTTCAACCCTCATATCTCTTCTATGCAGTGAAATCCTGCACAATATCAGACAGCACATACATAGAGCTGTTTTTCACAGTGCATATTGGAATCATGTAACTTAAACCTGCCAGACATGAGAGAAAATCTTTACATTTCCAACAATTTATTGTTAATGCAAGGGAGAACTGCAGCCTGTGGGCATATCACTCCAGCTGGAGTAAATGCTAGAACTGTGGAATCTGTGTTTCTTTCTTCATTTACTCCATATGAATAAACAACAAAGATTTAACCCCAGATTTTTGAGATTTTTTGACCATATGTTGTGACAAAAACTTAAAGAAATAGGGCTAATTATACTTCTCAAGTCTATAGCAGTTTCTGTAAGAGTAGTGTACTGGATTAGGCTRAGATGGAGTTAATTTTTATCATACCAACCTGTATTGTCCTGTGTTTTAAATTTGTGAACAAAAGCACTGATAACTCCCTGATGTTTTAGTCATTGTTGAGCACTGTTGGCACAGCATCAAGGCCTTCTCTGTTTTACTCTGCCTTTCCCAAGAGTGGTCTGGAGGTTTGGAAGAGGTTGGGAGGTGACCCAGGTGGCTACTCCAGGGATATTCCATGACATGTAACACTATGCTCAACAATAAAACTTCTCCCAAAGTAGCTGTTGCTCCTGGGTGGGAGCTCAGCCCACCACAGGGAGTCATTAGCTTTCCATACTGAGCTTTACAGTACCCAGACAAAGGGAAACTAAATTAACCAAAATTTACTTGTCCAAAGCAACTTAAAAGAGTCAGGAAGAGCATCCTAAAAGATGGTAATTGCAAAATGCATTTAAACGATTATGCATTCAAAAATGCAGCTCATATGGAYGACTGCTTATTTTTTTAAAAATTAAAAAAGGCATGCCCACATATTTAAATTCAGAAAATTACAGTGATGAAGTTAACAACAACGTAAATTATTAGTTCTTCTATCATCTCACAAAATAAAGTCAAGACCATATTTTTAAATTATTTTAAGGCATTTTAAAAGTATTTAAAATACAGGATTTCATTCCTAGTTTTATGGAACTATAAGCATGTCTGTAATTCATACAGAAAACAAGATCAGTAAATTCAGCAACTTACATCATTATTTTCCCAAAGCAGTTATCATAATTACCACTATCTTATTTCCTGAAAAACAACCYGAAAACTCTCACTGCCAAGCTGTCAAAGTAATCCTTATAGAAAATCAGATTATTGCTCTACMAAAACTGCTCCCTCTCTCTTGCTCTCATGAGATTATCAAATGTCTCAGAATGGGGGAAATCTTTCAATGAATCTTTCTTTGGAATAACATACAGAACCTGACCATCACTGAGATGTAAYTTATGACATGAGGCACTAACATTAAACTTATATTTTAAAAGCTATCAATTTTGGAAATCTTACTAGGTGCAATTATTACTCATAAATATTGTCAGTTTTTACAAGCATTTTCACATCTCTCTATTCATACCTAATTTTCGCCACTTTTTACCCACAACTTTTCCATCACCTYAAGTTCCACTGTTTGTGACAGGTATAAAAGGTAAAAAACAAATTTTCTTTTCCTTACATGCTATACAACTTTCACTAACAAGAAAATGTGAAAGTGCAGATTATCACACCACAACAGGATTTGTATAGATGGCTCCCTTTCACTGCCCAAAACAAATGATTCAATTACTGTCCTTTAAGGTGGGAAGCTCTCAAACCAGAAAAAAAACCCTCTGTTAATGAAGAAAAATAGTTTATTATGGCTTAGAACAAGAAATGTTGGTTTTACATAAAATTCTTGTCAAGTTCTTTATGAAGTCTGTTCGGTCTAAGTAGCATTGACTCTTGCAGAGCTCAAGATGAGAATTTTGCTTTTGAGGAATGAACAAAACATCTTTTTCCTCTCAAGTATCTCACTGTTCTTGYATGTCTGTTTTGTCATTGGTCTTTCTAGTTATATAAAAAATGCTTTGAATTTAAAATGTGTGCAGCTTCCTGCTCTGGATTTTGTGGGTTTGTTCTACAACAAGAAGCTAGATTTCAATAAATTAATTGAAAACGTCTTGTAGAAATATCATTGATACAATGTATTATGTATGGGTAGCTGTAAATAAGCCTGRAATACAGAAATTTGGCTGAAATCTTTAGTGACTCACCCAGTTCTGTGGGAGGTTTCCTGGTTACAGGATGTCACATTTATGTGCATAAACACTCTCTCACCGTAGAACCTAAGTAAATTTCTTTYCTATTTTCTAGTACTGAGAAAAGGCTTAATAAGAAACTGATTCCCTGAAGGTCATTACTTATTGCCTGAACTTTGACACTGGCAGATTTTAATATCCTTTTCCATATCTGAAAAGCATTGACATCGTTTGCAAACCAAAATACGTAGCCATTGCACAAGGATTTTGTGTATTGTCAAGCCTTTTCTGAATTCAGGTGATAGTCACAGGGCAAACACTCATCCTGTGAGTTGGTGTGTTTCACACTGGCAAGGATTCTGCTACCATTTTGCTATGACTGTGAATATGTGTGTAGAAAAGGATCCTCAAGCATCTGTGAATTCTCCTGTCTTTGGACCCTTATGTCATCTAAATCCTACAGGACAAAGGGAGTGATAAGAGGGGAAAATCCCACACCAATTCAGAGCTGAAAGTGCATGAAATATCACTCTCACATACCTGTACTTTACTTACAGTATACAGAATTTTAATGGAGGTAGGTAATTTAATATAAAAAGAACATGTTACAAAAAATAAAATAGGTGTACATTCACGTGCATACAGAGCAGATTTAATATCAGCTTGCAGTCGGACTACAGGAAGAAGATCATGTACTAGCACATCCCTCCTTTCACTTTTTTCTTCTCATATGAGAAGTGAAAAGTAAAAATAATTTTTGCCTCACATATTATGGGCCTCAGTCCTAAGATTCCAAATATTTTCACTGCTCCTCTCTGCACARTCCTGTATCTTCCAGATTTGCCCATAAAGAGCTCACTGATGCTGTTTGAGATCAAGTGGTATCATCCTTGAAAGCAGTGACCTTTCCTTGTCCTCCCAAGGGGCAARCATGCACTCTCTCTTTAGGATCAAATGTAAATACTTCCATGACACAGCTGATGAATTGGAGAGTTGAATGCCTGTATATGAGCATCATATATAATTTAGGAGAGCAGTGCTAGATCTCAAGCAACACAGAATTTAGTTCTGGGTGGTTCTGATAAGGATTTCAGGTGATACACTTTAAAATTAAAAAAGGTATGATTTAGATTAAGCACATGTGGAAAATGAGTGCACTGCCTTGTCGACCAGTTTAAGTACTGTGCTTTTTATAATTGTTTTTTTCATCAGTTTATTAAAAATTGATAT
>NW_026623241.1:1436395-1509155 GCF_030028575.1 Malurus melanocephalus | reverse complement strand
ATATGTCTCAACTGTATCTCTTCCAGAGTACATAAACATTTCAATATTGATATCCTTACTGCTCTGAAATAAACAAGAAAAAGAACTATTTCTGCAGTTCTAATCAAGCACAGCTGCTTCCCTCCCCTGGGAATGTCTGTTGTCAATAAGGAGGTTCAAGAACTGCCATTACAAATGTACAGCTTCACCACAACTCCTTAGTGTAAAAATCTTTCTCCACAGGTAGTATTCCTTTTCTGTGGACACCTCAATTTCTGTGCATAACTGTGTATGTCTGAATATGAGCTGAATATCTAAGCTGCTATTTTTGCCAGCAGAAATCCAGTCCATACAATCAACAGAGCCCAAAGAATTTTTTAAGATAACCAGTCAGTACCAGAGGCCCATAGGGGGTGAGAAATTTTTTTTTTCTGAACTTCACTATGTGTATAGATTAAATCCCCRAGAACCACAGAAGACAGACAGTTTACACCCATGGATACACTGTATTTTCACATCTAAATTGAGGCACCTACAATCTGAACTTTACACTCACCTTAAGGAACCTATCAGCATGAAAACAAAACATCCAAATATAGCCTTATAAAACCTCAYACAGATTTGGACAATTGAAGCTTAAATGGCTGATGCTACATCATGATGTGACTAAGAATGACAATTACCTTTGAGATGGGATTGTCTGTTTCTCCAAGCCATTATAATAAAGTTCAGGTATCATATACCTGTACAGGCTATTAAAGCTGCCCTTTGTGGTCAGAAACTAAAATTACTGAAATTACTAAAATTACTAAAATTACTAAAATTACTCAAATTAGTGATTAGAGGAAGAGATAGAACTGCTGCAAGTGCCTGCATAGAGTGAAAAATACCATATAAGTCTCCAAGCAAAACAGCTCTAAGAACAGAGATGTCCCTCCCAGAATTTTCAGGAATCTCTGAAGATTATTTTCACAGCTCTCAAAGGGTAGCTATCAGAAAATCATCACTTTAGCTTCTACCAAAAGGGTGTTTTTCCAGCCATAACAATTGTATGTTTACTCAAGGCTAGAGAGTCATTAAACAGACAAAAAAACTCTTCAGACTTTGCCTTTCATTTTTATCTAAGGCTTTTGATGAGATCTATGAACTGCATGCAAATCTTATATATGAATTTTCCAAGAGCAACTTTGTTTATCACAAYACCTTAGTGAATGATGTTTTCATGACACTATTAAAGCACTTGACATACTCTGATAGAACTAACACCATGGTTACTGCAAAATACTGAGATGGAATCCACTTTAGACAATAAATTTAMAAAAGAGAACTAATATTTTTCAAGAATACTAAATTTAATGGAATGGGGCTAGTAACCGTGCTATATCTACTGATTTTAAAAGTTTAGGAAAACTTCCAGTTTTTAAAAAAAGATTTCTAAAGTGTTTCTGTGGACGGGAACTATTAAAGCTGTGCGAGGGAGAGGTACACCTCCCATGCTACACAATTTTTTCTGTTCTAAAKCATGGGTCCCACATGGATAACATAGGAAGAAATCAAAGCCTACTGGGTCACTATTACTTGAATTAACTGCATCAGATTAGGTCCAAATTGTCTAACCAATATTTATTGTCTTTAGAATACTGTGAAATGTATATTAGGTTATTGTGCAAAGCATACTAAAGCAAAGATCAAAACAGGAAAGCAAAGCAYGAAGAAGAAACCCAATGCAGGACTTACACTATTTCTGTACTAAAAAAGCAATGTGAATTCTGACACTGCTTCTCTAAATTTGCAAGGTGTTATTTTTTTCCAGTCTTTGGGTAGACCAAGTTACTTTGCCTCTGCTATGCACAAAGAATAGCCAAGCAAAGTCCAAGTGTGGAACTGCCAACAGGTGGCAAATTAACAACCTGAGCTCCTCCATGCTATTTTCTCCTTCTAGACAAGCCATTGTACAACTGCAACTGCAGTCAATACAAAAGAGGAAATACCTAARCATTGTTTAAAAAGACAAAATAGAGACAATCTTTGGACGTTTTTCCCTACAAACGAGGATAAGTTTCATTTTTTTCCTTTATTTTGAAGGATATATTAACATAAAACTTGTAGAAATATATTCTTCAGGAAAATAAACTTAACAAAAAATGATGATGGTGCTGTAAAATTTGATGTCCTCTACCYTTCCTGGTTTTTGCCCTATCCCCAGAAATTACCCTCATGAAGTTTTTAGATTTTTTTTTTTTTTTTTAAATCTGATATCAATCAGTTCAGGAAAATTATGTTCTCAAAACAGAAAGCAAATATAACAGAAGAGAATTAAATGAGCTACAACCAAAATGAGCTACAACCAAAATGTTTGAATTTTTGTGCAAAAGAGAATTTTTACAACCCAAAAAACTGTTTGAAAAAAAAATCCCCAAACCATTATCTACTTTACCCTGAGTGAATAACAATTTTGTTTAAAGCCACTCAACATTCTATGTCTTAGACACYATTTCTTCGCCTCAAAATTTATGCAAAAATCAACCCAGAAAGATAAAGTTCTATTCCAAAGTTTGATCAAATCTGCTGACCAAATGTTTTCTGGATCTCAAAAGAAGAGACATTAACTACCCAAGAACAGTATGTTAGAGGTTCAGGATCTACACTTATAAAAACTTCTAACCTGCCAACAGGGCAAACTACTACCATTTAAACAAAATTCTGAATTARAAGTATGTTACATTCCAAACATTTTTCCTGTTAAAATGAAGCTATCCACAGCAGCTCTGGAGAAAAAAATATTAATAATTAAGGAAAGAAAAAAGAAAAATTTGTGKAAGAACATTTTTCTTAGTTGTATAGCTCAATTGCCTTTACTGGTACTTGGAGATTTTGCCACACCAGCACAACTAAAAATTTTTAAAGACCTTAACATACAACACTGCAAACATTAATTACTTTGGTAAAATTACTCTTCAATTTATATCCACACACAGATGATGCTAAACAAGATAGTTCACACCGATATACTTTACTATACCATTTAAATCATCACACAATTAATTTTTGTTACTTAAAGTGATTTCAAACTACACAATTTTCATTGTCACATTCTATTACAATTTRCTGCAGTATAATGCAGAAAATAAAACATTTGCCTCTAGATAAAAATATTTTTAACTGTGGAAGTGCTTCTAGTTTCAAAAACTCAGCACTGCAAGAGCATAACAGCGTCCTTCTCAGGACTTACAACATTATTGTTGCCTGGAAGAGTTCATTTCTAGCAGAAAGAAAAGACCTTTTTTTTTAATTTCTGCAGGTCAGAAATGGTTGTTTGATGATAACAAAAGGCTAMGTGGGTTTTATCCAGTAGGAACTGCTCATCAGCACAAACAGTGCCTTTCTTTTGGGTCCTATAACAGTTTTTTTTTTTGACCTTCTAAGCTTGTTTTCCTAATTTTGTTCCTGATGCTCTTTACAACATTAAGAACAACTTCTTTATATTTTTCTCTTGTGTCAGAAAAGTCACTTTTTTCTCCTTTTTTTGGTATTTGCATGTAACAGCATTAAGCACAAAGCATTTTCCTATCAGAGGAAATATTTCTGTCTTGTATAAAACCTTAATAATTCTCTATTTTTGTAGGTGTTCATGTGCATGAACACATATATTCTCACACACATCTGTAAAATATTTCTGCCCTCTTCACCCCTTTATATATTTAGTTGTTGCAATTATTGGAAATGAAATATTTAAAAGTGCCTCATAAAAAAAGAGAAGTGACATTCACAGCAGTATTGTGTGGCTGTGATAATGCATCTGGGTTKTAATAACAGCAGTCCTCAAGAATGGGAAAGAAATGGTAAAAAAAAAAAGAAGAAAATTCAAAACCWCATAAGGCTGTGGGACCACCCTTATGGAAAATGAGCAATTTTATATCATCACTATAATTTGTGTTATGTGAAGAACACTTTGATGGAGGGTCTAATTTTCTAAAAGTATTGACCCTTTCATTATGCTCCTGTTTGAGAAGTAGTTCCGGATTTTTGAAAACTTCAGGTTTCTGTGCTTATAGATTTACACATTAAACATCTCGTCTGTACTTTTCCAATTAGAAGAAAAACATGTCAATCCAATAACAGGTAATCTTTGACATTAACAGCCTATGTGGGATGGAAGAGGAAAAATTAATATATCGATAGATATAACTCACTTTCATTAAAATCAATACYGTTATTGTTATTATTATTATTTTAAAACACCTTTTTATTATATAAAAAATAGATGCCAGCAGAGATATGAATCATCAGAAGTCATATGTTTGCTTAGTAATACTAATACAAAKAAATATAAATCTTCATAGGCTAATACAGAAAGGAACTTTATATTCAACTRTAAGTTGTATGAAACCAACATTTTTAGATCATGGGAGTAGCCATTCTTAGTAATGATAAAATTCCTGATTATATTCTAAAATGTACTGAAATAGAATAGAAAAGGACATCACAAAGGCTAGGGGCATATGACAAAATCCCAAAAGAGACCTGCAGTCCCACACGAAGGGGATAACAAGTGCTGAATATCACCTCAGAGATCTGAATGAAAGTGATCCTTATAGTAAGTATTCCAAGATTTTAGAGACTGATTTTCACAGATTTTTTTCTGAAGATTTTATTCTTTTTTGATATTGCTTTTTATAAATTTCATAGTTCTGCAAGTGGTTTCTCTTTCCATTCTCAGTGAGGGAGCTCAGTGTAGAGAGGATTAAATTGGATGTCAGGGACTCCACAGTCAGTGATGGTCAAACATACTAAAATGATTATTTCTTTTCTCTTTCTTTTACTCTCAGCACATACTGACCATTATTTTAAAAAATAAGGATGTCAAGGACTTYAAGACAGCCATGCAAGACAGAAGGGAAGAAATATTTCAATAAGAGCTTGAAGGAATCTTGACAAGTGTTATGTTCTTAGAATAAAGAGATCTTTTCAAATTAAGCTTTGTGCTCTGAGATTGAATAGAAAAAAAAGTCCATTACTAGACAACAAGCAACAGAGATAGAAAACAATATTATAAAATAGACAGTTTAGTGCTGTAGMAAGCTTTCAGCTTCTGACTTTATCCTACATCATATTTAATAAGCTTGGCTCTGGATTAAAAAATGAACACCACAAATTTAATGCTACTGAGCCGAAGTAAATGACATTGCATGTGTCATCAACAAAATCCTCACTCTTATTTGGATAGTTTCTACTTGGGTGGAAAAATCACAAGTGATACAACCTTTCAAGCATTTATTTGTGGGAAAGACTCTATGTGAATTGTCTTCTGTAACTGAGGTGGATAAATCAAGTAAATGCTTACAAGMACTTCTTGCAGGAAGAGCTGACTTCTTTTAACATGCTTCACAAACCTGAGGACTTCTAACATTTAGTAYGCATTTGCACAGGGTAGGGATAAATCCTGGATTTTTAGGATACTAGTGATGCAGGAGTCTGTGAATTGTTTGAGGTCTCCCTTGTGGAGCACTTGAAAGATGTGTATTACATTACACTTTTTAATTATTGCAAATTGTTGTCCATKGATAACAGTGCTGACAAATAATTCAAGACATTTTAGGACAAAGGGAAGTACCTTAATTTCTACATTTTTAGAATCCAGGAATATATGAAACTGTTCAGGTTATATCATAAAGGAATCCACACAGCAAAAACCTATTTTTAGTGTTGGCAGCAAATGCATTTTTCTTTCTTGTACTTTCTAGGGAAGGAGAGCTAGCAATTTAATAATAATARTAAAAAAAATCACTTTTAAAGCAATAAAAGTCAAAGAAATGGCTAGCTGTACAGACACAGTGAACAAAASACATTCTAAAGATGCTCCTAAATGTCAGTACAAGCTAGGATAGCTTCAGAAAATGTGATAGCATCAAGGTGGGTAGATGCCACATGGACTACACAGTCAAAWTTATATTTGTCAAAAGAAACAGTCAGCACTAGTAGAGAATGAATAATGAGGCAGATATAAGGACTACAAAGGTGATAAATYACATACATCAAAACAGTCTCAATAGATCTTTTTCTTCATTTAAACACGAAGTTCACATACGGTTATAGCTGGGGATATGTGAATATTCTTAAGAACAAATGCTGRACTTATCACAATTCCTTTCTCTCCWTTTAGTTTTTATTAGCAAACCAAATTAAGAAAGTATTTGTCTGAACTAAAAAAAAAAATTGTTTCAAATAACCCCATTATAAAATATTATGTTGGGCATATACAAGCATCAGAGGTGACATTTGAATTTAAAATGTGAKATTATAATGGGGAAAAAAGATGAGGCACATCATGGAAAATTGCTGTGTTCTAACTTACAGATTATAGGAGAAGTGAGGGTTGGCTCAAGTGGCTCTATTGAGATGGAATTGGATGTTTTATTCAACATAAGATGTTACATGCTGCAGAGAACCCATGGAAGGAGCACAGAAAAATTAGTCTACTTGAGTAGATTTGAAAGTTTCCCTAAAGTCTTTGATTCACATGATTTAAACCCATTTAAAATGATTTACAACATAACAACAAACAGGAAAGCTTAAACACAATTAAYAAAAATTGATTCTAAATGGTAAAAAATAGAACAAAAAAGTTTAAAATATAAAAAAATTCCAAAATTTTTACTAGGTCAGCATCACAGATCTAGACTACAGCACTATTCTTGCTGCTATCAAGAAAACTAGCTCCAAGTCAAACCCAACACAATTTAAAAAAAATAATTCTGCTCTGGCTGTTTATTAACAAATATACAAAAGAAAATTGTAAATTGCATCATTTTAAGATTGTCTCCAAGCTAATAAATGAATGTTTATAATTTGGGACATTTTTTGCAAATCAATGAGTAATTAAGTCAGCACTAAGATAACTTCTAACCACTAGGTACAACAAATTATGTGCCGTAAATGCAGAGATTAATTTCTTATTATATTTGATTAYATTTTTAAACATTTTTCTGTGTCATGTATTTCTACATACTGGTAGATGCTGAATATTTAAAAGCAGATAAGTTCTAGGAAACAGGTACAACATTTATTTTTAGCAATGGTTTGGCTACTTCAGATCGAAGATGATATTTTTTCCAAAGGTAAATATTCCTGTAATGACTTCTGCACATGCAAAAGAGAAAAAAACCTTACTGTGGGGGAAAAAAAATGCCATTAATCAAAACTACCTTTTGCTGTATTACAGCTGACTAGACTTACTTAAGCCAGGTTCCAGGCATTTTCTGATCTAATGGGGAAAGTCAAGTAGAATCCAAGGATTCTTTTTGAATTTTTATTTTTTTTTTTTTAACTGATGCTGTTGTTTTAAAGTGTTACAAAGGCTGTCTGCAATTGCATGTTTCAGGTAACATTTGAAGGCAGTTCTCATATCCAAATAGTCACATTGAAGTGGAAATATTTTTTCAYAGAATCTTTTTTTTTCTGCTGACAGCTGGAATTTGTTGTTTGAGAACTTAGTGAAATTCTGCTCAAGGTGTCTAAGAGGAAAAGATTTGGACCATAAGTTAAATAAATTGTTCAAGCAGTATTGTATTGTCAGCTGACATGGGAAAAGGCATACAGAATAATTGATTCTGCAAACAGGATAGTTTTCCAGACTGATTCCTTATATATGTGTGTGTCTCTATGTGTATATACATTTATTTTGCAGGGTTAGAAAGAGTCACACTGAATAAAAATATCAGAATAATTTTATATTGGGCACATTTAAATGTGCAATTGATTTCCAATTAAATGTCATACCACTGGGATGAAAATGAACTTTAAAATTTAAACTATTTTCTTCCTGAATTCCAAAATGCCCTGGCTTCAAAAATGTTACGTACACCTAAGAACATTATTTCAGTGACAGCAAATCTCAACAGCCTTTTTGGAATGATGGCAGATATCTTCATCTCCATGATTTCTGCAGGTGCTTTCCCACAGACACAGCTGTGCAATCCTTACTGCCTAGCACATTTTAAGGCCTGCAAACACTGGTCCTTGCCTGTTAGAATACAAGAGTGGAGCTCAGAGAGGATCCTGGTGTAAATTTGGGTGCATGGTGTATCTTGTAATTACCTAAAGGACAGAGAGTTTCTTTAAAGATGCCTAGTGGCTACATTTATGGACTTTTTGGGTGGGAATGTGTAAACACAGGAGGACTGAAATAGAGAACATAGGTTTGACACACTAAAGAGGATCTGCACATTTCTAAAAAGATATTTATTTTGATAGTTGTTGCTGTTGTCAGTGGTGGTAGTTGGACAAAGTTTCAATGCTTTAAAATTGTTTGAACTGAATCTCTCAATCTGTCATTCTTTATATTCCCACTGGAAGAAAGATGCTCTGAAATCCACTATTTAAAGACAAAAAAAGATGCAGAAAAAAGACATTTTTCTGTCTCCTTTCTTTCCCAGAAAAACCCTATTTTTCAAAATCAACACATTTATGGACCAGAAGTTCCATTTGACTTTTAGGGAGCAAATATGTGGAGAGGGGAAAGAATGACTAGAAGATTTCTATTTAGCATGAGTTTCTCACTGAGACGCAGAGTAGGAGGCTGCAGGGTGAACCCTAAGCCAACTGGATCCCCTCTGTGTGCTGTGCCATCATGTAGGATTCACTAATAGATTCCACAATCATTATCAGAAATTGAAGAGCATTKTCCACGTCTTCTTTTCTTGCCCTGGTACAACTGAGCTGTCTCAAATTCCTCAAGCTTTCAAGCTGTTTTCCAATTTTCCATGTATCATTATATGTTTATAGCTTGATGACTAACAACTGTCTCAAAATTTCTGCTCCCCTAATGTACATTATTAATTAAATTTGTAAAATAAAATTAAATTTGTCACTTATTTTTGCTCTGAACCATGCTATGTCAAAAATTCAACCCCAAAATTAATTCTATCTCTTTTGTTAAAGTTTTATCTACAGTTGGCACAACATTTACCACTTCTGTTGTTTCACTCACAAACTACTGAAGAGAAAGTTTTTTCCAATTGTGTGGGATTTCTGCAGCAAAAATAATATTTTCTGTTTGATTATTTGCATAGAAACACTGAAAATGCTCACACACCCCCGTCAGCTACTTACACCTCTGTAGGGGCTTAAATTTYGGAATGAAATGTGAATTTACTGAATCACTGCCCCACATGGGTTTCATTTAAGAAAGTTCACAGGAATGCATTGGCAGCATATTCCMATTACCTCGTAAAGAAAAGCTTAGTTTTTGGATTGTTTTGTGCAAATGAATAAGTATAATTTTAGAAAGACTGCTTCCCCTATTRCCATACACAACAGAGATATAAAAGAGAGGAAAAACTCAAACAGARTATGTTAACTCTCTTCAGATCCTGAGCCATCTCACCAGTGAGCTGATTGCTCATTCTTCCACTTGTTAGGTCAGGTAACTGTATGACATTTAAAACACTGCCAAAAGATTAAAACATCTAAAAAGTTGGTTACTCCATTACAGTGAGTTCATTTAACATTGCTTTTGAAACATTTTGCAGAGTGTAGTGAAAGACCCTAATTCATTCCAATTATCCTTTTCTCACTTCGATTTATGAACACTGGAGCTCAAATAATCAGCCCTTTTGCTCCTTAGGCTTCCAAGAATAAATTTTCATGAGTATTGTACAAGTCATCTTTCTGCAACCATCCCACATACTAATTGCAAATGTCTATTTTTATAGTAAGGAGTGGTATTAGCAGACGATTAAGGACAAGATCATTGGCTGTACTGAATTGCTTTGGAACAGAAATAGCTCACTGAATAAATTTTTCTTCTCAGTAAATGTGTAAGGACAAATACTGAAAATATATACTCAATTCTTATAGGGTGCATCTGTGGAAGGAAAACCTTCAGAAATAACTAAAGAAAAGCACCTTGGGATTTGTACCATTTATAACGGAGTAACAGATCTCATCCTACCTATTTTTGTGGTCCCAGTGTTTGATAATTTTTCAACAGAACTGGGGGGAAGGGGAGACTTTTTTCAAGCTCTGTGCACTGAAAATATGGCCATGACAATGTGCATGAAAAACAGCGCTTTACATTCATTCATTCTCTGGTATAATTCAAAGTATATTGACAGTG
The DNA here is from genome assembly GCF_030028575.1 of Malurus melanocephalus. NCBI lineage: Eukaryota > Metazoa > Chordata > Aves > Passeriformes > Maluridae > Malurus > Malurus melanocephalus. The sequence continues at coordinate 1,499,059 of NW_026623241.1, read as the reverse complement.
AGGGCACAGTCAATGATAATAGCAGGACGGGCTATTTTTCAAGATATGCGAGATGAGTATGTAATTTCTCTCTTTGAAATATTCAGATTTCCAACAGCAAGACTAAGCAAACTTCTTTGCTTTTTCAGTGTTCTTTCTAACAATAATTATTACTGTTTTGTGTCATAGCCTTTATTTCATTCCTGATTTACTAAGATCTGTTGTGTATTACATTGCAACYAGCTGACACAAGAAACTCATGAAAAGTCATGGGAAACTGACTTTTTCTAAACTCTAAGCTTGCTTAGTGAGAAAAAGAAGGAATTTTATTTCCATCATGAAGGAATGCTCAAAGGAATGAGGCAATTCCTCCCTTATAACCAGCAGGTGAACTAGGCTTGTCAAAAAAACCAAGACAGAAAATTCTGGAATTGTCACCTATATTTTTAGAACATTATAATGGGATGCCAACCAGAAATATCTGCAGCTGAGGTTCTCTGTACACCCACAGACTTGCTATCTGCAAACATCAGTGGGGCTGCTCTACACATTATAAGATAGATAATTAGTAYATTTTCACTAAAACTGAGAGATGTTTTCTTTTCTTTATAAATATATACATACACACACACACRCACATATGTTTATAAATGCAGATACAAAAGGATACAGGCAAAACATTGTTGGATTCCTAAAGGTGTTTGCATAAAACTGTTTCTCCTTCATCTCAGTAGTGGAAAGAAATAGAACTACTGGAACTTAAAAGAGAGGCAGACACATTCCTAATGTCCCAAAACTAACTGGTGTTACTGAACCCACCATATTTCTTTCCCCCAAATGATAAAGTGTTTTTTTCTTGTCCTCTTCTGTACACATATCCACTCTCCACCAATTATAAAAGAAAGTTTAAAGATCATAAATTTGTCTGTTCTTTCTCTACTWCTTTTGGCTCATGTCTACTTAGTTTGGTTATCTGGTGCTTTGATGGTGCACCACAGCTGTTCAGAGCATGAATGTTACTCCTGCTGGTTATCAAACCAAAWGGTTATTTGCCCTGACTCTGACTGTGTGATAAGTACAACCAAACATTAACTCAACCAGTGGTAAGAAAAATTTGGGAAAGCATTTTTTTTTCCTTGGAATGAATTCTTGTTCGCATAGAACAAAATTCATAGTGTCTTTTCAAATGTCTGATCCTGTGTCCTAGATTATTTGCTGCCCAAAAGAGCATTACATGGTGTGGAATTTTTTAATAATGGGCTAATTCAGATTTCTAATTTGGATTTTCATATATAGAAATAGCTCACCCAGGTAAAGCAAAAGTATAGTTCCATCACTTTTTAAATAAAATTATTTTACAACAGGTTTTAAATACTTATATGTRTAGTACTAGCAACTACCATTTTAAGTATTATATTTAAAAAATATGATTCACTGTTGCTTTAAATTAGTCACCTTTACTTCTGTCCCTATGTGTTAACAAGCCAACCTATTGTACAGAATATGCAGTACAGTACAGATGGTTTGTGCTAACTGTGTTATGAAACTTAATTAATTCTTTTAAGTGATGTGCCTTTTTTTGCTTAGAAATGTTTTTATTTAGACAGTGTGTTTGTTTCTGGGTACTAATGTGGTAAGCCATGCACAGTGTCTTCCGCTCCATTGCTCAAAATTTTAGTTTACAGGTGACAAATGCACCAGCTACAGAAAGCTTTCATTTTTCTGAAAGGGGCTGGTGTTGCACGGTCAAACAGAATTGATTACTGACAAAGGGGGCCCTTGGGCAATTAACTACACCAGTCAACTTAGCCAGTGGGGTTATTTCCCTTGCAGCAATTGTTTTTTGCAATTCACAATCATAAATTGCTCCCCTGGTTGGAATACACTCCAAAGAATAATAAGCTCAAGCTTTACGTTTGTTGCCTAACAACATCCTTAGAATCACATACTGTGATTGAGTGGGTTTTTTTGTTGACTAGTGATATTAAATTTAATTGATTAGGTTTTTCTGCATCACTACTAATTTGATTAATACAGTTAATTTTAAATCTTTCCTGTCACATTGTTCACATAGTTCATTCGTATTTAAACAAAAAATCAAGGTACTTGCATTTTATGGATGACAAATTCTTCTACAACTGATTAACATAAATAGCTCCTGAAGAATATTTAAAAAACCCAACTCTTTATTTGTCTACATAGTGGTTTTTTTTTTCCTTTTCTTTTTTAGAAAATGCACTCAGAATTAATAGCATTTCCAGTAAGCCTATAATTTGGTAAACCCAATTTTTTTTTCATTAAATCCCCCAAATCTATGGTTTTAGCAGTGGACAAACTACTGCAGGCTTTTTGCCAAACCAGGAATTTTCTTTTGGTCTTTATCTAGCATATAAATATAAAAACAAAAACAAAACAAACAAATAAAGTCCAGAAACCAAACCCAACCAAACAAACAAAAACCACAAAAATTTTACTTGAATTGATGTACATGTTTATCATAAATCTGCGGTCACTTATCCAATTTTATTCTTTCAATGTTCAATAAATTTAACCCCCCCTTTTTATTCCTGTGGGTTTTATTTCATTCTTTCATTCCCTTTCCTCTTGAGTTGCACATAGGACATGTGAAATGACTCAGCTCATGAAGGTAGCTCTGACTCAACACACGAAGCAGAAAGCGCCTACTTGACCCATTTGTGCAAAACTACTTGAAATAGTTTGAGTTAGACAAGACAAATCCAGCACTAGCYTTGGACTGGCCCTATTTTTCTTTTCCCAGTCCTGATTCCCCTCCTTGCATGATGCTTATACCTATCCGTGTTTTTATTTTCCTATTTACTTGAACATTAAAGTATCCAAATGTCAGTTCTCTTTGGGCAATACCTCTAGTACTTGCTAGTTTATGAAGTAGTAACTGTTGCTTTTGCAATACATATCTGTTCCAAATACAGCAGAAATATTTAATGTTTTCCTAAAACAGAATTTGAGGACTGCAGATTACTCCGGGATTAAAACAGGAATTGGTCTACTCCATTCAAGAAGTATCGTAATGATGGTACTTAGAGTCAATTTATTATTCAGCTATATTAATTTATACATCTAGTTTTAAATTGTTTAAGGCTGATTGCTAACTTACTTGTCAGTTAAGAGTTTTGTAGGAAATTAAAAAAATTATCTTTCATCAATGTCTTTAGGAGAAGCAAAATGTTCTTTGATACAAAAGACTAGATTCTTCACAGGCATGTATAGAGCAAATTCTGAAATTGCACATTTTCACATTTAAAAGACTACCACTCACTACAGTCAGAAATTAGATCCTTTTTAATGGAGATGACTATTTACACCTGTAATTTGAGATTTTTGCTAAAACTGAATGATGATGTCATAGGAAACTTCAGATCATTTAATTAAGGTATTTCTACAGAAATTTGAACTTGAAATATTAGAATAAGCAACGGAGTTAATTGCTAGCAGAGGTGTTTTGAGATTAAATGTGTCTGTGTCATTTTGCAAAGAAACTTAAAAGCTCTAAATATACAAACTACTAATACACATTAATGCAATACTCAGGTGTAATAATCCTAGACTGCAGAATTATTCACTCCCAACAGGTAGAAATGTTGCAGAAAGAATATGAAAAGAAAATGATACATCGCATTCTTACAAATGTATTTTGAGGGCGAGAAATAGATTTTTCTCTGCAAGGTCTTGGGAAGAATTCTGCTTAAGTGTTGTCCTGTTTTCCTCTCCCTTTCTTTCTCTGTTCCACACATTTTTTCAAAATCCAGCTGGTCAAATTGTTCGATTCTGTCACAGCCAGAGCCTGTTCTTTGGATGAACACGAAGCCAATCCTACGTTTGCTACATGTGGCTAAAACTTACCGTACATGGGTAACGATAAGGGTCGTGGCTGGAATGAAAAAGTCATCCACTCTGTCAAACTGCTTTCCCACTGGCTGAGTATGGATTGTGTGATGAGAAACACTCCCACTGGCTTGTGTTATCACCTGCAAAAAGTAACATCATTACGAACTACAGAAATCTCAGTCCAAAAGAAAGAATACAGTATTGTCTCTTTTCTTTGTCTTGTATTATCTTTCAGTTACCAAGAAAATGAATGCAAATGACACTGAATAAAGCTGAACAACTTTACAGATTTCAGAGAACTATTACATGCCTGACCACTCAGTCTTCAGATTTCTTTWTCCCCTCCATCTTTTTTTATCACCCTTGAATTTGTATTTATTCACTTACATTTCTAAATCCTTTTGTAATTCTTAATTTAAACTTTTCTTTTTGACACTAGATKTTAGAGTGAGGTTAAATTTCTTAAGCACTTCAGCCACAATGAAAAGATAAAATGCTATTAACAGATCCACTGGAGCATATGGTTATGCATACTCCCAATTGTTATCAGTCATGACGTAATTCAACATAGCACAGACATATTTCAGAAAAAYCAGGTGAATTGAGTTTACATGTTCYTTAAATTGTTGTGAAGCAATTTTATTCAAATCCCAAAATCCTGGACCTTCTCTGAGGCAAATGCTTATGGGTGAATAAAAGACAATTCCATATACTATGTTATTCACATAAAAGCATTTAAGAGTGGATTTTTTTTAAATAAAATAAAGTATTAAATATACTTAATAATTAAGTATATTATTATATATACTATATATAATACTATATACATTAGAGTATATAAGTAATTAAAAAGGAGAGTGAGGATGATCACTTTAAAATATGGTAGGACCTTTTCAATTATCTGTTCTGGGGAGGAGTGAAAACCAAACTTCCAAAAATTACCTTGTATGCTCACAGTTACTGTCTGTASATGCTAAAAAGATGATTTCAAATGTTACTAATTTTGCTTTTCAAATTTCTCTCATTCTTTTTCTTATAGATAAGTATATATTAAATACATAAGGATTTCATTAACTTCTGAAGAAAACAGAAAATAAAATAAAAATTATTTTCAAAATTATCATATAAGGGTGATCATCGTAGTCTCAGGGGATTCCTATAAATAAGGAACAGAAATTAATAAAAAAATAGTAATGTAAAGTACAGCTTTTTGAGATATGTYTTTTGTGATTGTCCCTAGGTTTGTCACTGTTCCAAGGTATGGGAAAAATAAAGATTTTTAATATTTTTCATCTGAAAARACCCAGTAAAGACAGAGCTTGACACCTCCAGAGTGTTATTATGACCTTAATGAAATGGAAATATGTGTAAAGTCCAGGTTATCCTCTAATTAGGGACAAGAATATCGTGAACAGCAACAGTTTGCTCTCAAAAGATTGGCAGTACAGAACATGCTACTGCTTTCAACTGCRTTCCTCATCCTTCTATCAATTTGCCATTGTCAATTCTGACCGCAAGTGCTGAAAATAACCACTAATTTTTTCAGTGAATTCAGTTGTCTGAATTGTTTTCTGGTTACCTGAAATCATTCCCTACCCCTGCTGGGGTCRTGGTAAAAATGCTTAAAGGAAAATATGCAATATGTTGCAATCACCTCACCTGCAAAGTTGGTGAATTCTTATCCATGTTTCCCCAGCTCAGCACCCAGACTTGATCATGTGATTTATCRTAGTGTAGTTTCACTGGAACAGGATCTGTACTTACTGCCTGAAAAATAATAAAAATAGAAACCCATTGTTTCTGTCACATTTTCAAAGGAAACATAATAGATATGCTTGAATGAAAATTATGAGTAGATATGYATTTCCAGATATTTTCAGACTGTATTTAAGAATTATGTTGTCAATTTTTGAAACAGCTCTCTAATTCACAGTTACTGAATTGCAGAAAATGTGGATTTTGTTCATTATGTACTCTAACACTTGGCATCMAAATTACACTATACTGAAGCTATTAAGAAGTTGAAAACAAAGGTTTTAAATCAGGTAAAAAATTACTTATCTTCCTTCCCTGCCATCATTCTCACTTTATATGTATTGGTTGAAAGCTACACCGATTACTGGAAAATGGTTAAAAAGGGAAGAGTATTCTCAAGCCACATTACTGGAATCAACGGAAGATGTTACTGCATAAAACCAAAACGATATTGCTGCACCCAAAGCTTCCTATCTGTTACAATGTGTGTATTTCGTTGAAGTTGAAAAGATTGTTTTCATAAGCTTTCCAATTACAGTTGCTACTTTTCACAGACTTGTGATCAGAACCAAAGTGTTCCCCTACAACTTTGGGAACTGTTTCTTGAGACCACGAAACTTTTATACAGTTGAGCTGTAAGCTTCCTTGGTTATGAGAATTTGAGGTTTCAGGGGTATGAAATGGGAGGCCAGTGTATTTGATTAAGGGATGTTCCGCATAGGGTAAACAATTGGGGGGATTGCTTCTTTATTTTCATCATTAAAGAGGAAAAAACTGATGGAAATTGTTTTTTACTCTTACCGTTGTGGAACTGTAAAGCACAGCTTGTTTATCAGTGTCTCAAGGAGAGCACCAGCTGGCTAATTAAGTGAACCTAATTTAAACTAATGATGTAGATCCTCAAGATAATGCACTAATGGCTGGCTGAGACTGCTGATGATACTTGACTGTACTCCTGAGGTGTTGCAAGCRACCACTTCATCTAAGCAGAATTTGTTTTTCCTTTTGAAAATGGAAAATGAAGCCAGCTTGCTCACCGATTCATATAAAATCACAAGTTACCCCTTGAAAAAGGTCATTTGTGTTTGATAACTTTTCRTGCTACACGCTAGAAAACAAGTTGTTTAAAATAATACTTGAACTGTTGTGTAGCTAATTTGTCAAGGCATGTCAAATTTCCTTTTGGCTTCCCCAGACAAAGGTCTGACCCATCCATGTTCTGCCGGAGGACTGCCAGCTGGTTCAGAGCTGGGGTCATGGCACAGGCAGGAGGAGCAGAARGAATTGCCTGCAGGGTCAGGCACAGGTAGTACAGCTCCCTAGAGGGGAGCTAGCAGCAAAAAGGAGTTAAGCATCTCAGAAGCAGAATTTCACAGCTGTTTCTTGCTGACCAGGCTGATCTGCCAGCAGCACAGTGAGGACTGAATGATGATGGCTCTGTTTACTTCAGCCTCTAAGTCATCCAGTTAGTGGTGTGCTGCTGTGCGATGCTGAACAATGACAGGTGACAGTGCTTTGCTTTCAAGAATGTACAAATGAAAGCAAATGCTTCTCTTGACTTTAGAGAGGGAATTACCTGGATAAGTTCAAAAAGTCTCTCTCAATAGATCTCTCTAAAGACACAAAATTCATGTTTCCAATATATTTCAATTCAGTCTGCTACAGAATCCTCTAAAGTACTTATTTTGATAAATACACCTGTCATAAAAATAAATCACCCTCAAATCTAGTTGTCACATATGTGCACACATCTTTTACATTAACTTTCATAGCAGACATGAATAAGTATAACATATATAGTAGAACTTCAGAGAAAACACTGTAATAAGCAAAACCAAATAAACATTATTTTTTACACTGAAAACAGCATAGCTACATGACTTAAAGCCCTTTCAAATAAGTTTCTAATTTTGTTTAGGTTTTTTGCACAGTGACAAAAGTTTTATTACAGTGCTCTCACTTTCTAACTATGAAGCTATATCCTCATCTGTTCCTAATAGCCTATGTGCTTTTTTTGCAAGGTGGTTTCTTATTTAATACGTAGACTAGAAATAGTTGCATGCACATGTACATGTATGGAAATAATATCCTCTGTATTAATATTAATCATATTTAATATGATTCTTAAAAAAGGGAGGTCAAACAAGAAGAATGTTCTCATTTCTGAAAAGCTTAATTTCTATTTTCCAAAAATGAATTAAAATTTTATTCTTTTCTTTGCTAGGCAGTGCTATAAGTAATGAAAATAGACTGACCTGATTACAAAATTAAATTCCCTTCTGTGTCTCCTGTTTGTAKAAATGTTTTTGTAAGTACATATCATATGAGTAGAGCAACATTTAATGGTTAAAATGTTCTTTCTGCTTGCAAAAAATAAAACTAGAAAATAAATGCTTATTTTTCAAAGCTAAGAGGACAGGGTCATGCTTGGTTACAAGAAATGCCAAACAAAGTATTTCTTCACTTTTCACTAAATTCAAAATTAGCCTTACTTCAATTCTAAAACCCATCTGTGAATCAGCAGAGGTCTAATTTTTTTGCAGTTTTATATTATATGTATAAAGATTGCATAGGTTTTATGCTTTTATTATTTATTTGTTTTGTTTGCAGCTACTGCTACTTTTTGGTTTTGTTTTGAAGTCTATTTTGAATAATGGCATGGGTAAGCTGCACACAGAGCAAGTCCCCTTGTACTTTTCCCATGTATTTGGCTAAGTGTATCCTAGGAAACAACATTCAGATCAGTAACAAATAGTAGAAGCTCTACTTAGGTGCTCAAAAGTGAAAGTGACACATTTGGTTTAAGTTATTTATCCAGTTAAACTGTAATTTCTTAGTTATATTGTCTTACCAAATATCTTTGCTAAGTATTGTGAAATGGAAAAATAATTTATTATGAATATTTAAACACCTAGAACCATCAAAACCAAGATTTTCATTCCTGCAAAAGGTTTCCACAACTGGGGCAGATTTAATTCCATGCTTTCCCAAATTCACAACCAGGATATTATTAAACTAGTGGAAAAGCAATGCTATTCTATCCCTAAATATCTTTCTGAATTCATACTCTCCAGTCTTGGCTAAGGATGGTGTTTATCTTTGTTGTTTCAGTAATTTCTTTGCCTAAAAGTGTACAGGGTAACAGTCCTCCATCTTCTGTAGCCAAACCTGACCTTTCCTGACAAAACTGAGAGACATATTCTTATGACATGTCTCTATTTTATCCAATCCTTGCTTTCAAGTGAAAGTTACCTCAAGACAGAAACTTCGTAAAGATTTCATTTCCTCAACGACTTGAGTGATATTTGTTAGAGCTATTTTCATGTTACCTCTCTCCCAATTGTCTATTGAGAAGAAGTCACTAAGCAGAAACTGCTGCTGACTGTTGAAAGTAGGTGAACTTTTTTCCAAATAAAGTGTTTATTTTCATGATAACTGGATTTTTGTTTCTAAAATATGAAGGAAAGGCTTAAATTCTTTGGTCTAAATTAAATAGTAACTTAAAAAAAGAGAAATAAAAATACCTGTACAACTTTCTGAGACTGTACATCWACAATAAGAACTCTGTCAAGCGTGGGCTGAGTTACGTATATGAACTTGTCTTTCACATTAACAGCAGTTGCCCATACACACCGCTGAACAGGATCATCATCTGCTTTGGGACAAACTTCATCCTGTAATTCAACAGAAACAGGGAAAGAGTAAGAATCAGAACAGTCAACAATGTAATAGAAAGACAAATTATACTCCTTTTCTTCATTTTTAACTGTAAAATGAAACCTCAGAAAATGKAGGGAAGGGAAGAGGACAGGTGACACTAGGAACCTGTTAGCCAAACTGCATCTTGTAAGCACCACACAGCTCACAAGCACTTGAAGCAATCCATATACCAATTTTTTTTCTGGATATTTTCTGGAAATTCAGGAAACTAGTACCATTGACCTGAGAGAGAAACCAATTTGAAACAACAACACACGCAGAAATAAAGTGAGCAAGTGCCAGGAGACCTTAAAACCAGAAAATCAAATTAGACACACAGTGTTGTGTTACTGCAGTAGGTGGCAGCTGCCACCTGAGCAGCATCACAGTGCCATAGGCAGGACTCACCCTGCAGCCGAGAACACAGCAGGACCTGACTGGGCACATGGGAATGAAAAGAAAGTGGGGTTGTCACATGGGGGCAAAGTGGGTTTGTCACAGGGGCAAAGCAGCAGTTTAGAGAGGTCAGCTGCTTTCATCACTTGGAGTACTTACAGGTTGTTTCAATGTTCAAGAGGTTTGGCTACTTCTGCCCTAAGACATTCTCGGGGCTTACCCTTACTATTGTTAAACCCAATAAATACCAAAAGTATTCTTACTATAATTTCTTCCCTCTCTGCCCTTCCATTCCTGCAAAAGGACGAATTTGAAAAAGAACAATTTCTCTTCACCTCAGTGATTTCATAATAACATATTTGTATACTCTCTCAAAATAGCTAACAGTAGTTTACATGCTCACTATTTATGTTTTAATGAAATATATGGTCAGTCATCATGCATTTTTCTACTTATTYGTTAATACTCTCACCCAGAAACAATTGGTTTTATCAAAATTAAAAGTAACTTGGTCAAATATGTTACAATTGTTGGAAATTCCATTTATGAAATAGCTCAATTTCTTTCCAGTACTGGACATTATAATTATTTAAAAACAGGGACCTGAAAAATAATCTGCTTGGACAAGTACAGCATGTATCAAGCTTTTTTGTATTCCTGACCATTTTTTCTTTTGCCTCTTATTTTAAATTCCTTGCATCATAAGGAACAATTTCACCAAATCATAAATATTATTTCTTTTTGCCACTTATCTGCTGCTTATTCCTAATTTAGAATACTCTGCCTGATACATCATAACTGGTCGCTGTGAAAATAATTATGGTATGTCAGCAGATAATGACTCAATGTGGAATGAGCAGCAAGAGTTGATGATATCTTAAACAAGAATTCTGTTTCTAAGCATCAAACTCCTTTTAAAAAGCACAGGAAACATAATGTGACAGAACACCATGTCTGGCACTAAGCAGTGCTCTTCAAGAGGATGATGCATTTCAACACTAGCTTTTCTGCATCACCAACATTCTTTGCCTGGTGTGCCTCTRCATTTTCAAAAATAAACTCAATCTTTATATGTCAAAAGAAGAAATAAATCAATTTCCAGCTTTAAGAGAGGGAGTTTCTTTACAGAAAATTGAAAGCCACTCCTTGCTCTTACGTGGCTTTTAAACCTCAACAAAGGTAATGTCTTTCAGGAGTCATATTGACAAGGAAAGGTTACTAAAGGGTAACCGTGGGATAGTACACATATACATCATCAGGAACTTCAGGAGATGTTAGAAATAAGTAACAAGTAAGACTTAGTTTGTGCTGATAAAACGCCATGCAGATCAAAGGAAGAAGCTAAAAATCTGTTTTTTAAGGAATGATAGGCATGGGATAAATGGGACTTCCATTCTTAAAAGTAGCTACATGCTTTTCATTGTTGCATAAAGTCAACATAAGCAAGTMAATCACCAGATCAGTGATCTATTGTCATTTGCCTTCTGGGTGATTGTCACTTCAAGTGGAAGGCTTTTTTCCCTGATCTCATTATTTTTTAAAATTTATTCTGAATACACCTTGTCTCAGTTCCATGTTTTATCTAAGCAGGTAACTACATCTAGACTGTTCCACACCRTCCTCTTTGCTCCTCAGAGAGAGCACCTTCTACAAACACTGCACGTGCAAATGTTTGTAACAAATTTATACAGGGACGTAATTTTCAGTCATGTCTCTCAGGGACTCACCTGAGAGTTTCTGGGACTGAATTCTACAAGGATAAATTCAGTATATTATTYAAAAATTACACCAACTTCTGCTGAAGGAATCCATGTTTATCTCACCTGGGATCATATACATTAGTGTAAATAATTACTCTAATAATACCTCCCCTTGTAGGACATATAGAAGAACAGTAAAATACTCAGAGTTAAGCACTTATAAATATATCTGGATATGAGCTACATCCTTGTACATTTTCCTCAATCTGAATCTAAAATACCAACTGAAGTGTATTTGTAAAGATTATTTCATTGTAAGACCAATACAAATATAATCTTTTATATAAATATATGTGTGTGTGTATATATATATATATATATATATATATATATATGCATGTATAGAGAGAGAGTGCTATCTATATACACACACACACACATATACACATCTACATATAACTAAATATACCAATGTACTTTCCTGGTTCTAAAATATAGCTCATGTTGTCATAAATTGTTATCCAATGCCAGTTCTCACCTTGCCCGAAAAGAATGAAAAAAATACAACAAAGGACTGCTTTTCCAAAGTAAGAGTGAAAATCATGCACCAAAATACTCATATCCAAAATAGTGTTTTTCCCAGGATGAACTGGTTTACGAGGTTGCTTCTCTAGTTATTCAAACTCACATTAATTTGAAGCTGTTTCAACAGAACTGAAATCTTGCTTTTGAAAATGTATCTGATTAGACAGTTTGGACATCTTTTACACTACAGGCAGTTATTCTGAGCCTCCATATWAATTTCCCCAGTGGTTGGGGAATTGGTTAAAATAATTTCTCCTTAAAATATAAGCATAAACCCACCATTTTCTTCTTCTAATTAAAATGTGAGCAATTTACTTTTTCCTAATTTATTCTCTCTTAAAAAAAAAAAAAAAAAAGACTTTACATCTGATAAAACATTAATTTACTTCATTGTTGTATTCCCCCTGGACTTTTTAATCAAAAAGTGACTTCTTCAGTAACAAGTCAGCAGATGGAGGAAAATAAATCCTTAGAGAACATTTTTTAAGATAGTCTGGGGCAAGAAAATCTCAAGAGGAAACATGTACTTGCAGATTTATATGTGCAAATTCTATGTTTATTAACTTACACTTACAGCAAGGGTTCTCAGTGTTTTAACAAGATGTGAGTCAAACTCTTTAGGCAGTATAATAAAATGTCTAGCTATGCTATGGCTGCCTAACAGTAAGATGATACCAACAACTTATAGCAGTGCATGTTTTCAGATATGAATTTATGTCTCATCTATTCCTCATTTAGTTATTTTTTTCTTGACATTCTTTACTAAAAATCAGACTGTGGATTTTTTTTATGACTTTCTTTTTTACAAACAAGGGTTAGTATTTGCTACATTTTCTGTGCGGTAGGAGTGTAAATGAAGAGAGTTTCTGTGGACTACAAAGTATGTTTCCATCTAATTTCCTGTGAAAACTTTGGTCTGCCATGTAGTTGCATTAATTATTTTGAAAAGAAGTATTTTTCTCCCACCTCCAGCAGATATTCAAACGGGAAGTGGCACAGTTTACTCAAATTTGGCCATGTGCTACTTCTTGTAATAAAAAGAAAATCAGTTTCATGTTGAAGCCAAAAGGATTTTTTCATTAGTCTCAAAGAGGCATCTGTTTCAATTGCTTTTTTCACAGTCTCTGGAAATAATTATTCTAATTGGGATTCACTGCGAAAGGAAAATAAAAACACTTTTGCATAAGAATTAGAATTTAAGGTTTTGGATAATATTAATTTGCAGAGGATAAATAGAGGTTGAATGTTAGTGAGGAAAATTTCCCCAGTACTTCAGAATGATGAGCCATTTAACAGGTGAAAGACTACTTGAACCATGGTTAAGAATCTATTTGACAACAGGTTAAACAAASAGCTGTCAAAGCTGGTCTAGCTAAGCAGTAACCTACATCAGAAAACAGAAGTCAGTTCATTTCTGTCCCTATGCATTTAGAGTTGCCAGTATAAGACTAATTAATTTCTACTTTCACTTGGCCTTGAGAAGAGTCAAGTAATTTAGGATATTCTGGGAAGGACAGGAAGAATATCTTCACAATTTCTGTGAAAGATGGTGATCCAGTAAAACACTAAATCTTTTCCACAGTGAAAGTCGAATTGATTCCCATGTTAGACACACAACAAAGTGCTTTGCTGGATTGACACTCAGTTGCATAAGAGGCAATTAAATATTTAGATAAGGGTTCTCAAGCATATAGCTAGTGAGAAAACATATTTACCTTTAGCAAAATTAGCATRCCTAAACGTGTGCATATGTAAGTACTTCAACATTGTTCACAATACGAGGCAACACAGTGTACAAACACCTGAGTTCATTCTTTTACAGAAGCTCAGTTCAAGTTTGTTGACAAACAGGAAGCCTGTGGAGGAACACTGGAGTGTCATGTGTAATATCMAGAGATTTTCTATAGCACCTCTAGTAACTAAACTGCTCTGCTGAACTTAGAAATGTTCCTACACTTCAGCAACTGCTTGCCAATAAACAACCTTTTCTGTGGTTTTACTTGTCCCTTGAACAGCTAATTCAGAAAAGCGTAGAGATGGGAGAGGTTTAAGCAAGCACGTATTTTTTTATGTTAATATGTCAATAGTTAGGTCATGGAGAGGCCCTAAAATGAGAGGTGACATAAAGCTACCTCAAAACATGCAGTACACCAACATCTCTGAGCAGCAAAAATATGTGACAGTCAAAGAGAATTACTAACCAACAATTTACGACAAGAACTCTCATCCCTAAAGAATCACATGCTGAACTTGATAAAAATCTGATCCTGGGACAGAACTGGGTTATTTTATTATTCTTATTTAGAGGAAACAGACTTTTTAGAGGCTTGAGGAATGTATGATATTCTTCAAATGAGGAAAGAGTTGTCTAAAACATCATAGTCAACATTTTCAAAAATATACTACTGTTGTTATTGTTATGGGCACTATATGGAGGAATTTTATATAATTTGGTTTTCATTCTGCTTCTAAAAGGAAAGCACTTTTATAGACATTTTCTTGAAATTTCTCACTGAAAACTATTTCTCTATTTATCTGTTTTTATGCCGTGAAAAACAATCTCACTCTGAGTAGAAAAATTTTGGATATATWTTCCAAACATTTCCAATTTCTCTTGCATGAAAAAACATTTATTAACCACCCTTCGTGAGGGAAAATGTTTTCAGTGTTCAGCAGAAAAAGYAGAAATATGTTGAATTTGATGGGCAAACGACATGTACGTACAAGTCTTAATTTCTATTTTATTTACCACACCTACCTCACCCATAGCTCAAAAAGGACAAGTCTATATCTACTTTAAAACTAAAGTTATCAAGTAACCAAATTTCCTGGTCCTTTTTTTCCCCCTCAAGAGGATATAGTTATAATGCTACTGCAGGTTTGAAAGGTTCAAAAAGGAAAACAAATTTGACTTATTCATCCTGATTATTGCCACATTTCAATAAAAATACACTTAAAAACTAGGTTGCACTTTAGACCAATACAATTTTAACAGACTTCTTAAATAATCAGCTTTCTAATTAAACAGCCATAAAAAAAAGCTTTTTGGCTTATTTTTGGCTGTGTCAACCTAATTTGACTTAAGCAGCACAAATCAAGGTATCATTAGCTGTTCAAAGCATAATTATTCACACTAAAATAAATCTTGTTGCTGAGTATAGCAGCCTTTGACATCAATAATGATAACTGAAGAGGCAAATTCCATCAAGACAGCTCTAGCTCTGCTGTCATTTAGGCATTAGAGAAATAAAAAAAAACCCTAAAGTGTACAACTCAATGCTTAGTGCTTATTTCAAGGTCACTCATTCAAATCCAAATGAGAAAAAGTTATCCTTTTTGAAAGGTGATAGATCATACAGAGTAAGTCTTAATGCAGTGAGTAGTACCAAGTGTTCCTGTGGGAACATGCATCATGTCAGCCAGCAATCTGATTASCAGTAAAGGAAAAACACCACGAGAATAAATGGAATTGGAGAATACACTAGTGTTTTTATGCATCCTACACAGGGAAACTACTTCATAAATTCCCAGAACTCAGTGAAATCTGCTATAAATATGTTAACAGGAAAGTTATTGAAACTATTTATATGAATTTTAAGTTGGAATCAAAGCATCAATCATCTCTACTAACTTCAGTGAAAGCTGTGAGAGCTTTTATCAGGACAGGGATTTCACTAATGATAGCTGAGAGTTTAATATAGACAACATCCAGTGGAGAAAAAGAAAACATTAAACCTCCACCCCCTCAACATATCCTGTATTTAAAAGAGCGAGAATCAATGTCTGATTCGCTAACATGAACTTGACTGGTAGGTTGGAGGTGGGGAGCAGGTGGGGGCTAAAAAATAACAACAACAAATTCAGAAAATAGAGAGCAGCTAAAGAACTGGGAAAGGAGAAAGACAGCCAAAGACAGCAACGGGTTTCAAAAGTATACAGAGAATATTCAATTGAAAAGAGAGACAAAGTTTGAATTTAATAGAGGAAAATACAAGAAATTTTGAGTTCACCATTATGACCCATTTATTAATTGAGAAGATATGTCTGAATTTATCAAGCAGCAAACACTAAGCTAGTAATAATAAATTCTTATGTRAAGAAAATTATAATTGAGAAAACACTACAAATAGATTTTTAAAAATAACTTGCCTGAAAACCGAGGAGTTTTTCACTAGGCTTAATATGCCTCTGAAATTCACATTCCACTGGTTGTATTACTTTGATGCCATCTTCATAAAAAACATAAAACATGTTCCCAATTCCCAGACCTTAGGAACAAAAACACATTGAAATGTATAAAATTAAATAATGACAAAAAAGAAAATCCTTGTCTTGAACTAAAAACCAAATCACAGTTTTGGTATGATATCAATTTGTTAATGCATATAGTGGTAATACAGCTAAACCTATGGGATCTTTTGTTATTAAATTAAAACAAAACTGTTTCATTATTCAGATTTTCACATAGTTTTCTCCATTGGTAAGACAGTGTCTTTATGAATACAGATATAGAAATAAACAGTTTGACAGCTGCAGCAATACAAGTCATCTTGTGAAATCATTACACTGAAATAAAATGTATTATTTTCTTTGCTGAGGAATGGAAGAGTTAACAATTTCTGTATAACATTGAAAGAGAAGACCTGAGTCTTTGCAATAAACCCTCATTTTATATTTCAGTCAGAAAAAGAAATATTCTCTATTTTATTAAAAAGACAAAGCTGGGCAGATATTCATTCCAATCATGAAGGGCTGCAGGTGTTTACAGAGCTATTCATTCCTTCTACCACCATGCTGCTGAATGAAAGGCACAATGCTAAGTTTTGTGGAGAAGGATCTGTAGGATGTAGGATCTGTAGATCTGTAAGATGAAGTCTCACAATATCTGTGATCATGGTCATGACCACAGAAAAGGACCGTCTTGTTAGTTTTCCTTGTGCCAAGTACAACAGCAGTACTGGGTGCTATAATGGATCATCAATTCATATTCATTCAATTCTTTGAAGAAAATCACAGAGCTCATAAAATTATCACTGTAACCATTCTGACAATGAAACTGTTGGCTACAATGGTAAAAATGTGCATGTGTCCTGGGCACATAACCTAACCTTCCACTTGACATAGCAATATTTGGTATAGGAACACAGAGGAGTGAAATCCAGCAAAAAGAAATTTGTAGTCTGAAATGTTGCTTATCCTAAATTCTGAAGGAAAACAAATTTTAATAGAGAGAGAACAGGTCTTAATATTAAATAAAATGAAATAAAGAGAAAATCAAGAGGGGATATGGGGAGTGCATGTTTGTGTATGTATGTATTTATGTACACACATAGATAAAAGTTCCCAGTCCCCATTAGGAATCACACAGCTAATGCAGTTCCTAAAAAGGCAGTAATATGCAGAAGGTTGTCATCTTATGCCCAGAACAAACAAGGTYAATTATCTTTAAGAAATAATCTTGTGGAATAATTTCCCATTTATGGCCAAATTTTCCCAGTAACAAAGAAGGGGTGACGGGACAGTCTCCAAGCAGGGTTTTCCTCACTTCAGAGCAAATCTATATATTAACAAATTATTAGGCTACCAAAAAGTGGGAGAGAAATTGGCCTATGCTTCTTTTGGTGTAACACAGAAGCAGGCTTAGGTTCATGTAAAACACCCAGTGATGTCTATTCGGAGGACACTGGGCAATATGCCCGCTCTGGCCAGTGGGCACTCTTGTACACCTTTGCAGACAMACCACACAGCCCACATCAGACACTGTGTTAAGGTCTCTCTTTGGGAAATGCCTGACGTTGTATCGTGTAAGAACAGCTGGAATTTGTAGATAAGCCTGACTGATGTTAGGCTGCCCATTCCAGGGAACACAGCACAGAGATCTACACCTGAGCAACAGGCATCTTGTGTCTTGGGGATGAATATGTGAACCTGGCTGGGGACAAAACAACATTCTCCCTTCTCCCTCATCTTATGGGCTGAAGTATATTATAGATATTTGCAGGATAAGCAATATTGGAACGTGAGGAAGTAATTCAGATGAGAGCCCCAGCCTGTATTTGGTAAACAGGCTCTTAAAACTTCCTGCTCAGGTGCCAATACTCCAAACCAAGATTTCCAGTGTGCAGATAATATTTGTGTCTAATAAATAGCCCAAACCTTTAAGACTTTATTTCCAAATTCTGGATGATAATGTTCACCAAACAGTTCTACAAAGTCAGTCAAGGTAACACAATATGAAATGTCCTTCTTACATTTCAATAYCACATTAAGGAAATCAGTTCATTAGGAACTTTTTACCTATGGATCCATTTAGTTAATCTGCCTTTCCAATTTATTATGACCCAAATTCTTCATTTGAGTGAGAGGCTACAGATACCTGTACGAATATCTAATCTACATAAAAATATAGTCACCTAGGAAAGCCATTTTTTTCACAACTACAGGAGCAATTCCTTTAAAGACTTAATTTTGCAACCCTCCTCCCTGCCAAATACAACCCTGCACATTTTTAATGCAGTGCCAGAAGTAATAAATAAATAGATTTGCTTTATTTAGACTAAATTGATATCTAAAACTGGCTAACAGTGTTTATTTTTAATAAATGGTGGTGGTTGGAGTTCTTTWGCATATATATGAATACATTTTTATGTATTTAAATATTGTGTTATTACTCTAATACACATGTACCTTCAAAATCCTTTTAGATTTTCTGATGCAAGTGGCTGTGATAATTTTTTTTGCACTGAATATAGAAATATCTGTAGGCACTAAGGCCTGTATATGGTTTCATGATCTTGACTGTCCTACTAACAATCCATCCCTCCCTTCCTATCTGTTAATATTTCAATCACAGAAAATGGCAGAGTGTGCATGGCCCACAGGAGTTGGTGGTGATGCTTTTTGGCATCTTCAGGGTATTGTTCTCTTGTAAAATATTTCCAATGTTGTAATTAGAAACAGAATTTCTTGGAAACACAAGGACTGGCCAATAAGAAATGCAGGAGAGATAGAGAAAATCTGCTCTAGGAGACACAAAATCTGCTACTATAAATTGCTTTCTGTTTAGTTTTATGTTAGTCACATAGAAATTTGAATGTCTTTACCATAAGCACTCTCTTATTTTTAATTGGTCTTTTTTGTCACAGGTGCATTCTAACCACTGAAAGCAACAAAAAACTTGACTCGAAAAGACAATCATCTAAAAAAAATTAAGGGAATACTAACCACGTTTTCAGTTTTGAGATAAAACACAATTGATACTTTCCCAACAARAGAACACCATACATGTGAAATTTTGGTACAATCATGTTGCATATCAGTTTGATCATTAGCAGTGGAATTGTATGAAACTCTGAACACATCATTTGTACTCAGCAAGACAAATAGAGCAGGAGGATCACAGCTGAGTTTTGTTACAGTCAGAGAAATGATTGTTTGTACCAGCTGAACTGGTAAAACTGGAATACAAAAATAAAACTAGTTTTATTTAGAACTATAAAGAAATATTATGTATTTCAAATACAATGTATTTCAAAGTACTATTAAACTACTTAGAAACACAATGGGAATGCCAAAGGGTACTATGAAAGGCTAAAGAAATAGCAGATTTTTGAATCTTTAAATTAAGTTAAAAAAATTTTATAAAGTCTATGGAAATGCCATTTCTAGCATGAATTCTCAGCAAAGCCTGATCCACTTATTATCTTGTTTTATCAGTCTTCTGAAGGAAATAATTGAAACAATTTCTTACTTCTGAAATATATTAATTCCTAAATTGTAACTTTAGATGAAGAACAGGCTACTTAGAGAAACAAAATGGGAACTCATAACACTTAGATAAGGATATTTATCTGGGATATGAGAATAATTTTTGAGATTATGACATATATATATGAAAATTAATACCCATATTTTGCCTGTAAAATCAAATTTCCATGATCTTTATGGTAATAACGMCTTTATTTATTTATTTATTTATATTTACCCTTCAGTTCATCACAGACATCCATTCCTGGTCCTAATATTTATTTACAAACCTTTCCTGAGTATAAGAATAAAATGCTTGGTTTCATTAAGCAACAACAGGTATCTCAATTTTAAAATATTTAAAATTATAATTTCGTCAAATAAAAGCAATTCATAAAGAAAATCACCAGCATGTAGGCTGACTGGTTGGAAGTTTTATCATTACRTAAAACAAAAGTTAAAGCTCTTCATTTTAAATCTGAACTTCTCGTATATCTTCGAGCAATTGTCTGAAAATTGTGAGAAGTTTATTTCCTTCTCTCTCCCAAAAAGGAAAAGCAATTTACAAAAAGTGTGAGCATCTAAAGATTCATTTCCACTGTAATTTTTCCTTAAATCAGATTCCTCAATGTTGCAAGGAGGAAGGTAATTACTGTAACTGTAGAGTTTGAATAAACATAGACACACACACACAAAAGAAAAAAACAGATGGGCACTTCATCATATCACAGAAAATATGAACAAAAGTAATCTCTATTAGTACCTTGCTCTCGCCACAATATGTTTGCAACTGCAGCATGTAAGAGAGAGAAAGAACAGAAAATACAAATGAATAAGATAAAACAAGAAATGATACATTAATTATGAAATAATTACGAGGCTTTAACTTCTGATTCATTAAAATGCTCCTACAGGTAAATCAATGGAAACACTGAAATAATGACAGTTCTGTCTGTCATGTGACAAAATTATGTCTAGCCATAGTAGTTATTTGGGATAGGGTAAACCCCATCACTMCCACTAAATTGCCCCAAGCTAACTCCATTAGCCATTAATAGGGTGTTTTATAATCTATTACATAAAGTATGTGCAGTTTGCATGYACATAAATGATGCATGTTAATAACAGATGATATTTCATAATTTCCTTTAAGCCCCAGACTTTGAAGAGATTGAGTTCAGGACACAGTTATGAGAACGACATGCAAAATCAAAACATACACAAGTTCTTTTTCTGTATGGTTGTTACACAACCATGCTACCTAAGTTTTCATGTTGTAAAACCAAGACTGGAAGTATAAGATGGCATGGTAATAAATCAAATGTTTACACTGAATTTTCTGTGAAAACATAAATTTCATTTGGCTATCTTGTTTTCAATTGGATTTTAGAGCTTTGAGACCRATGAAAATTATATTTCCCTAATTTTGCTCTTTCTGTCTGTGGAGGAAAAAAAAGAAAGCAAATATAATTTTGCAAATTTTACATATTTAGACCTCAGCAAGCAACAAAATAAAATTTGTAAACACCATCACTGAAAACCAAAGCACATTGCAAAGCAATGATCTTAAGAAATTAAAAACTTCCAAACAACTTGAAGGGAAGGAATACAACAAAGAATACACATATATGATACATATACTGAAATTGGGATGTTCATTGAAACACAGTGTTGCAAAAGCTAATGACATTAGTGTGCTTTAAAAAAAAGTTTGGAAAAGGCAATAAAAGATGTATTATAAAAATTATGTTGGTACAGAGAAGTTGCTCAGCTGCTGACAAATGAACATTGAGAGTGAAAACAGGAACCATCACTCCAGAAAAGACCTGGATACTATGATTTTCCCAAACATCATTTGTAGTTCAACAGACAGGAGAGGGAAGAAAATCAGAAGATTTCTAAGGACTTGCTAAGCAACATTCCCTGCATCCACCCTGCCAGTCACTTCACTCTGCAAGGCTGTCAGGCTCACCAGGAATTTTTATCTCTGTAAATCCATGCTGACTGCTCCTAACAACTTCTAGCTCTGGGAATGGTTTCCAGCTGATATGCTCCATCTCCATTCCAGAAATTCAGGCGAGGCTGATGCATCAGTTGTGTCTCGGATTCTCCGTATTGCCCTTAAAGAGCAGCCCTGGCTTCCTGRCAGTCTGCAGGAACCTCCTTGATCACCATGGCCCTTCAGAGATTATCAGGAGTGCTCTCACATTGGCCACTTGCCATCGTGGCCAGTTTGCCCAGTGTTTGTGAGTGCACCATATCCAGGCCCTTTACCCCATGAATGTCCACTTTGTTTAAAGGGTCTCAACCAGACCCTATCTACCATGGATAAGGCCTCCTTGCCACAGGATCACTTCCTTCCCAAACTTTCCCATTGGTGTCACAGTCTTGGCAACAGTTTTGCCAGGAAAGACTGACATGAAGACCTTCAGTACAATTTGTCCCCTTCCATATCCTTTATCTCCAGGTCCCCATCCCACTCAGCACCCACATCCCCATCCCACAGTCACCCTTCGCCTTTTTTTCCTGCTGACACCCCTTCATGTCGCTCACCAGACTCRGCTCCAAATGCATCCTGGAATTTTTAAACTTATCCATGCCCAGACAGTGGCTCCAGATGCAGAGCACAGCTCTGTATTTGTCCATGTTATCTTACACAGTCTTATGTAATAAAGAAAAATTAATTTCCCCAGGGCAACCTGGAGGATTTCCTTTAAAATTTTCTCTTTTTCCTTTTAGTTTTCTCTTCACATTGTGAGGAAATAACCATGTAGTACATGGCACTAGAGGTCCCATAAATTCAGCCATAATGTTCTATATTTTATCAGTCTTTTTCTAGGGGTGACATAGGAAAGAAAGTAAAAAGTAATTACAATTATGCAACTATGTGGAACTGAAAAGCATCAAGTGAAATTATTTAAGATACTAAGTACAGAACACATTAATTTATGTTAATGCAAAATGATGTGTGTGATTTTGAGCTTTGCTCAAGAAAAAGGGCAGGATAATAAAAGTGCTTTAAAAGCCTCAGACATTAATTTTAAAATTAACAAATCGGAAGAGAAATGAGACGTAATTTAAGAATGCAATATAAAATTATAATCAACAGCCACCATCTCACTTAACAGATMAAGAAACCTTACTAATTTTTTTTTAATCAGACCTGTAACTTCTGTTCAGGAGAGATGTCAAATCTTGAGATAAAGATTTCAATGCTGGAACAAGTACAGCATGTATAGAAATAAAGTACGCTAAGGAACGTATTGTTTCCCTTCCTTCTCACTGAGCAAAAATTAACATTTTCAGCCACAYGTTGTACTAAATTCTCAAATATTTTTAAACTCCATGATGTAAGAATACATAATTTTTGATCGATGTCAGCAAAATGTTCTGATTTCAAGACAGAATACCTTATTCTCTTTCACTCTGATTCCACAGTTATTAAAGAGTATCAGATGTACTGGGAGCCTTGCAGAAGACAATTGCATTCAAGGAGTTTGAGACATTGAGCAGGCTTTGTGTGCTACATGGGGCCCTGTACCTAAGGCTTGGGCAGCCTTCATGCCACATGGGTACCTGCTGCAAGGGTATGTGCTGGAATGCCCATCAAAGCCTGTGTTGCACACTCGTGTATCTTATGACAAATATAACACTGCATTCTGCCAGGGGACAAATGGGCTTCTTTGTAATACCAGATAAAAGCCACCACAGCATGGGAGGGACAGYGAACCACTCCATGGACAGGATCTGTGCAGCTTGCTGTGGGAAAATCCATCCACAATTAGTCCCATGCTGCACAAATCCGGGATGCCCAGCATGTGAAGGGTTGCAAGATTTACTCACTAACCATATTCCTCTTTTTATTATATCTTATTGAAGCAGCTATTTTATTACACCATTTGTTGTTGGCCCTTTTATATTGTCATCAAAAGGAAGTCTGCATTGTTCCAAGTTTTCCTGAAAGAGGTTTTCTCTTTCTTTTTCTCTTCTTGATTTTTTTTTTTTTTTAATTTAAGCACACTTACAGCTCCATAAAAATCACCCTTCATGGTCCTCACACAGCTATTCTATGGTTTTATGTTCAGCCCCAGCCTTTGATTAGGACCAGCTAACACAACATCTGAATGCCTGCTCTTCATCTTTGTTATACATTGTCTGTGTTGGCTGAATGGTAATAGGTTGCACATTTTTCACTAAACTCTGTCCTTAGTAATTCATGAAATTCTGCCACAGACTAATAGCAGTGTAAATTCTTATCCACTTTGGATGGAAACAACAACTGCAAAAATCCATGGTATTTCAAGTACTAAATGAATGAGGGTACTACAATATCACTTTCCAGATAAATTCTGTATCCTTCTCTTTCCTATCRCATTGGTAATAAATGTCATTACATTCACTGTTTCTGTCTCAAAAGACAATTTCAAAGATTTCAACTATGTCAAGTAGTATTCTTCCTCCCTACTTTTCTTTTCTTAAAACATTCAATGCATTTTGGAAATCAAGTGTGTGTGCGTGTATGAAAAATTGACATTGAGTGAGTTGAAAGTGTAAACGTAGCTCGTCTGCTTCCTTTCGGCATTATAATCACCTATTCTAATTTTCAGTAATCAGTATGCAATACTATATATCCAGACATACTCAAAAAAATGGATATCAATCAAAGCCTTAATAAATGAAAATTTTCATTGCTGCATTAAGAGAACAATGGCTTTAACATGGCTTTAAAAACAGGAGAAACCAGCAAAAAAGACACTTTTATGCATTATATAATATTCCAAATTAAAAAATGCAAGGGAAGATGAGAATTGTTTATAAATATAGAACCATTGTTGTTAATTCCAAATTTCATATCATCAAATTACAAGCTTTGTATTCAGTATTCTAGAAAGATTTTATCTGAATTTCTATCAGAACATAAAGCTGACAAAAAAAGAAACAGTTTCATATCAGCTGATTGTTCTAAGCTTTGCACTTTCAGATAGAAGACCACTGTCCCTTTCAGCGTCTTCAATTCCATGATGGCAAGAGGTCACAAGTAGATGCAATGGAAAATAAGAAAATGAGGAAAATGCAATAAAGTCATATGAAAAAAATGTGTCGTTAAATATTATTTTTCAGAGTTCTCCTATCGTAATATGCTGTACTTTAAATTGCATAAAAAAGTAATTTCAAGATGTTTAAAGGGATGCTGTCTGCTTACTTTACTCATAGCCACCACCAATGCCAACTATTCTGATTAATCCTACACMCATGATAAAGACAGTGGATCTTTTACTTACTCTTTTCACATCTATAAKGTATAAACACTTGCCCTTATGTTACAGGGTAAATCTATACCATAAGTACTATCTTTTTGCTGAACCACRTATGTTTTTACTTATTATCTGTATATTAAAAATAATTGTGTTAAAAGCAAAGTTAACAGGAATTTTGCTCAGTTTCCTCAATCAAGCAGAATGAAGAAAATTAGGCACATACCTGCCTTTAATTTTATTCTCTTTCTATTTTTTTTGATTTAAATACAAATGCAAATATGTAAAAACTAATTTATTTGTGAAGCCAACACTATTTTTWAAAATTATCTATGGCTTGATTCTAGTATTTTAAAAATAATTATGTCATTACAAATTCTATCAAAATTCCATTCTGYTCTTAAATGAGATGCACTTTAATTGCATTTCAGGTTGGCTAATACAATAACCAAAGATCTGATTTATGTATATTAAACTATTATTTATCAGTTGAAAGTCAACATTTGACACTTTAATTTTGTTCAAATATGTACATGTTAGTTTAYTTTTCTATGTTTTGTAAAACTCTTTATAATGAATCATGCATAAGTCCTTTCCCATAGCACATTAACTCAATCCAGCCTACACTAGCAGCAAAAAAAAAAAAATGGTTCATGAGCTGAATTATTTGGAAGTTTGCAATAAAGCCTTTGCCTACAATGCTGTCAACAAGTATAAACTTGTTTAGCTCTGCCATAAAATAAAATGCCAGCATAAATTATCTCTGAGGAAATTAGGCAAATAGGTACCATTCAGTATCAGATGTGACAGGAAGATTCTATTAAAATTGCATAAAGCCTTTCAGAGAGAATTTAGGCCATAAATCACAGTCAAAAGGCTTTTAGTCTCATTCCCACTTCTAGCCAGTGGAGATGCCTTGTTGCTTATGATGGCCATAAACCTGTCAAGTCAGTAACATTCAGATCACATAATCTCGTTAGGTGATAGGACTATGACATTATGCAAAAAAGGCACAGTTAAAGATAGAGCTACTTAATGGCATGGAACAGTTGTTTGGTTTTATTTTGAATTTAGTCCCAAGATACAGTGCATAAGGCAGAGAACCGTTGTCCTGATTTTTGTGACTACGTGCAAGAATCTGTAGGATAAGTTGCCTTGCTGTACATGATGATGTCATAGTGGGTGAATTCAGTAACACARGAATGGTTGATAACCAAAGTAAAAGCTAATCAATATTAAAATATCATCAAATACTGTCAAATTTGCCTTGAAAATATCYTAATAGATTTATTTGATGATTCTCTATCACGACAGCTTACCCCCCCAAAGGGCATACACGGCTCAATAAAATTTAGAGAAACATCTAAGAAGGCATATTAATCAATGGCAAATGGAAATGTACTTCATAAAACAAATTTTTGGAAAGAATTTAGAGATATTAAAATATTAAAAAACCCAAAAAACTCACAGAACTATTTCACATTAAAGGGAACAGCACGAGTTTTTATGATCTATGGCTCTAGTATGGTGGAATTAATTTAAATTGAAACAGAAAAGAAACTAAAGCACAACAGACATATCTGTGAAAGTTATCAAGAAATAAACCAAAAAAATATGGATTTTTAAAGTTACTTTACATCAAAATATTTTACTAGTAGCTAAGAAAAGAATTTAAAGTATTTGAGAATTGTCCCTGAAAACATGTACTTGTCTTTGATGATAAATATTTTTATTTTCTTGTTTCCTACACTGCCAGATTTTCTTCTTTAGAAAAAAGCACACTATATTCAGTGTAATCTGATATTCCATGAGTATCAGATTATAGTGATATATTCTACTCTATATAGAGTAGAATATTATTATATTATTTCTATCTAAATATTATTTGATATTTATTTTATTTATTTTTGATATTTATCAAATTAAATATTATTTGATCTATTATTTCTATTAAATATTTCAGTATTAGTGTAAGTCCTCCAATCTTTTTTCTAAGCTAACGAAGTGGTTGATTYAGTATGTTTATCTATATATTACATTACTTGGACTAAAAATTGAAATTTAGACAAATTCCATTGGTCCTAATGCTATCTCAATGGAACATAAATAAATAAATAAATCCCACAGATGGAAGTTRTAATTTCTTTCTCCTCTTTGATTATTATTGTAGTGTGTATTTACAAAAAAGGCAGTCACATGTTGCCCACTCCACCTTTCTCATAAATATATTGTCAAGAAACAGTGCTGAATTAYCTTTGTTCTATATTTAAATTCTTCAGCTTCCAAACAGTGCTTTAAACAGAGCAAGCTGATAATTTTGGTTTGCCCTGTGTTTTCTAGGAGTTGGGCTGATCCAATCTGTGTTTGTGATTATCAAATGTAGTCATCAACAGAAACATACAGTGGAGTTGTCCATTTGTGTGTTCCTGCTGTAAATGATACTAAATCCAGTAGTACAGAGGAGAAAACTTCCTGTTAATAAAGGATTTGAGAGTCCCTTAACATGTATCTGCACATACTGCAAGGTAGAAAATGAAAAGCTAACTTTTATCAGGCACTGCAGGGATGCTGGGTGCTAGAATACAGAACCAGTTTACCAAAAGAGAGAAATAGGAAYGCTTAAGAAAAGAAGCAGTCTTAGTTATGATGAGCATCCCATTTTTCTGCTAACAGAAGTTCCAGCAGTCTGACATTCCTGTTTTTGCAGCAGCAAAACCTCTGAAAATCATCACAGATTGCTGCTAAAGGTAGAAGAAAAGCATTTTCATATCAGAGCCATTCAAGGTTTAAATTGTACTGCTATGAACCAGTTGTGGGGNATGTTCTGTTGACAGAATTCTACTATAAATATTTTTGTCCTGCATATGTACAGGAGCAGGATAATAATTGAAAACAGTCTGATTGAATACCCTCTGCCTTACTAAGGAACAAAAAGCAGGATAAATGATGTACAGTCATGACAAATATTTAAAATATCCAAGTCAAAATGCAGTGCATAGAAATACTTGCTAAAAGTTGTTTCAGATCTTTAGTCTGGTGCTATTAGTTTTGAATAAATTTCAGAATAAATCATAAATTTTAAGACTGCCATAAAGTACCACTGTATCTGCTCTCAGTAGTTTCCCCACTCCCTGAAACTTAATAACTCACATAGTTTTAGACTAGTTAGACCAGGGGATATGACCCAGATAAAAGAACAGACAACACTTGCAGAGAATGAAATTCAGCAAAAAATCAAAATGCAAGAATATAATTATAAGTCAGCTAATATGTTCTCAGAGAGACCAAGTGTTCGCAAACAAACCTAATTATATTTTTTTTAATGCAAATAGGAGTTTGGTAATGTAAAAACTCACATAATTGTAACCCAGAAYTTTGCTAAACATCTGATTTGTTAATATAGAATATTTTGATGAAATATTAGAGTTATTTAATAGTGGTAAAGTATATACTAATTGAATTAAAAACTGCTGAAATGATTCATCTGAAAATGTAGTTTTCATTGTTAAATTATTAGCAAAAGGTGAAGAAGGAAGTTCTGGATCATGTCCAGAGCAGCAGATAGTGAAGCCTATCTTAACCACTTTCATAAGTGATCTGTAAACAAACATAAAATCATTTCCTAAGAAGTCTGTTAATTATCTATAACAATAAATAACAGTTAAAAAAAAAACAAAAAAACAAACTGTTTGAGTTACTTTGTCAAGTTTCTCTCTAAAATAAATTAAATTTTCTTGTCCAAATGCAAACATAGATGACTTGGAAAACAAAGCACAGTCCACACCTAACTGAGACAGGTGARAAGGAAAAGGATTTGGAAACTGAGGTCTGATAGCATATAGGATATACACATATAAACTTTCTCTGATGAATTAATGGAAAATAGTGACAAAGGATCAGCAGATGTGGAGGAAAATATTGCCAAATTGATATTTCTCTTTCCAGAACATTAAAAAATACCCCTAATAATAAATTTGTTTCTGCAAAGAGCAGTTCCCATTAAAGAAAAAAACCCAAAACACTTTGTACAAAACCCAATTAGAATTCTCAAGACAAAAAGACKGAGTACTATGGTAACTGTCTTATGAGAAACCTATATATCGTGCGARAATTTGCAATCAATATTCATATATTCATAGGACAAGAATACTTAAGAGGTCAATTTACTGGTGGGAGGGAAAAGAGAGACACAAAGGAGGCARCTGAAGGAAAAACTGACTTTAAAATGGAAACTAAGCGTTATTCTGTATTAGTGAAATTAACAAGTAAAGCAAAACAYCAAGAGAAATGAGGGATTTTTTGACTGTCTGGATGTCTGACTCAGGTATATGCATCGTTGTAAGGACACACTTSAGGCAAACAAAGCATTAGATCTGTATTCAGGCAAAACAGAATACAATTTAATGTCTGGTGAAAGGTAGGAGATAGAATGGAGTTAGATAAAATGGTTCCATCATGCTTAAATCTATGAATGCATGCAATACTTGTTCTGAAACATAAAAATATGTTGGATTGAAACTAAAACCATATTTTAAACTGCTATTTGTATTTACAAACGTGATTACGCCAAAGACTCCTTCCAACACAGCTGAGCTCTCTCAGGTATTATTAGAGGATCATGACAGTAGGGGAGACTCTTGTGTCTTCAATGAGATTTAGACCAGGTCATTAATCCCCAGAATGTTTTTACCAGTCACTGCAGGGGTTATTCAGCTATCACCCAGTCCAGCTATCTCATTCTCAATGGCTTTAACTGCAAGCTTGAGGGAAAATGAAATTCACAGCAAAAAAAAGAATTTTCAGTCTCCAGAGAATCAAAACACTACAGTTCTCACATCCAGAAGTATTTTAGATGTTACTGCTATTGTCAACATCAGAGAAATTAAACAGGATCTGAAAATAGAGAGCAGTAGACATTTATCACCAGTACTTGTAGGAGACATTTATATAGATAATATAAACTAAAACTTTCCATTATAACTTCACAAATCTAGCTAAAAGGATCYATGGGCTGGGACACAGCTGTTAAATAAATAAACAAAATTTCAGCTACAGAACTAGTTAGTTGGCAAAGGCATGGCTAAAGTGAAAGTATTTTAAAGAAGATAGTTTAATTTCTCTCACCCAAGACAATGTTMAACTGAAAGTATATTTTCAGAATTCTTACTTTTAATGCACATTGAAAAAGGCTGATGTGCTAAGAGGCCAAACTATTATTGAGACTGTCCTCCACTATTCAAAATTTTACCTATGTGAGACAGAACAAAGGTTCTGTATTCAGTGCTGGCATTTACTGGGCAGACCTGAATGACAAAGCATTTTCAGAGCATTTTCCATTCACTTACATTTAGATTGCCATCCTGATGATGAACCATTATCAAAGTATATTGACTTTTCTTTGTAACTAGATTTCAAATTTCTGAAACTGGAAACTTTAAATTAAACAAAGCCCTAGCACCCTCAGATCAACCTCCATATTGTGTAATTTTATTTTTCCTATTAGCATCACATTTCCCRCAATTCAGTATAGCTTTGCTGTTCACTTCTTTTCTCTTTATAATACAGACATGTGCATTGCATGCATTTGTAACAATCTTGAGAATTTTGAAAACCGAGCAGTCCATACCACTTTTAGACAGGCAGGTCAGGAAAAGGTTTACTTATTATTTAATAATCTACTTATCYATAATGACACTAATTTTCATTTAGTCAGAGGTACCAGAAAATATAATATTTTCTCTTAGGAGCTAAATTACCCMTTTGCAGAGAAATGAAGTAGCCATGCCCTGTCTGCCACAGATTTTTTTTTTTTTTTCTCAAAACATGAACTGAATTTTCCATAAATTTGGGACGWATTAAAAGCAAAATTCCACCAAAAAATAATAGAAATTTTGTTTATTGGGCAAAGTAACATGAAACCCCAAAAGTTTTTGCATGCACACAAACAATGGGTCAGATAAGTAAAAAAGTGAACATTTACTCTGACTATTTCTAGGAAATAAAATACATGTACTGGTAATGGAATCATATTCTGTATTTCTTGTGTGGCTTTTGAAATTACTTTCATGCTCAAGGCAGTGCAATTGTACTTTATATTTTAGAATTCAACTGTAAAGTTCTCACTGAACCCTCAATAGCAAATCAATGTTCAGAAACGCTTTTATTTTTGTTTGATTTTTATCTTATGTGACATCACAAAGCAGAAAAGCCCAGATAAACTGACAAGCTGATGAAAATTTGATCTTATATTATTCAAAACACTAACCTAACATTTCCAAAAGGGAGCTCTCTAGTAACAAACCAAAAAAAAATTAGAAAGTAAATGTGTCTGCTTTATTCTCTTAGAGGAGGATAAAAGGAAAATAATTTATAAAAATGTCATCAATGACAAAAATAGTTTATATCAACTCATATGGAATCATATTCACCAGAAGCTATCTTTAGAATGCAACTTGTGACCTAATCAGCAGGCTTAAAATTAAAGTAGCTGTAGCATTGTGCTTAATATGTGTGGGTGGGGTAAAAAAAAAAAAAAAAAAAAAAAAAAAAAAAAAAAAAAAAGCCCACAATCCTATCCAAGTGGTTTTACCTAAATAATTTGATTCCCCAATAATCCCTAACTTCATGAATGAACAAGAGTTTTGGGAGAAATACAAAAACAAGCAGAGAAGAGTTAACAATGAGGCCCCACCATTTGTAGTATCAGTTCTCTAACRCTAGCAATCCTTCCTGCAAGGGAATTTTTTTCAAAAACAACATCAGCTTTTTAAACTCCATCTATGAAAATTTGCACCTGTTAAGGAAACTGGTTCATGCAGCCATGGCAATGATATTGAAAGTCACTGGTTTTTGTACTAATATGTACCTTAGTCTTCCATGTACCAAAATAGGTTTCTGAACAAATTGGAGTTTAATATGTTAATATCTGCTACACCTAAATTTGAATGTTATAATTATGCAGCTGTGGGTTAGATGAGAATTTAGACATGTAGGAATTTTTAGGAAACCATATTCAGAGTCCAAGGAGCATAATGGTAAAATGCTTCACTTCAACATAAAACTTGCAGAGTAAATTACTTTTATAGGAAGGAAGAAGACTATATCTTTTGGATGTACTATATTAGAAATAATTTGGTTTATGTTCTGTTTTCCTTCATTTACATCTTTCATGACACCAGTGGTCATTCTAACAACTTACTGCTAGATATTRAAGCATTTGTAACCAGCAGTGTTCATTGCATGGCATGTGACTATGAATCCTGCATGTGACTTTATGAAAGTCAGCAGACTGAAAATTATTACATCACATTAAGTACTGAAAAAAAAAGTTTTGCATTGTTGTGGATATCCCTACATATTTACAGCAAATCAGGTCTTCCAAAGATAAAATTACTTAACTAGAACACTTGGGAACTGGGTGGTTGGCTATAATATTTTTTTTTTTGTTTAGGCCAAACAAGTTTTAACAGAACATATACAAGCTAGAATTTGTCAGGGTCAATGTCCTGTGCCTTGGAATTGTCAGGCAGAGTTGTAATGCTACTAATTCTGCCTCTGGTATCCTGTCCAGTACTTGGCACTGCTGAATGAGCTTCTAAATAAACAAGAATGTTTCGAGTTACTGCAGTCACACTCACTAATAAGAGAACTATCATTTTAGTGCATATATTTATAATAAATATATAGCATTCATTAARTAGCAGATCCAAAAGAACAAACAAACAAAACCAACAAACCAACTAAAACAAACAAAAAAATGGGTGAAGTATAAACTGAGGACTGATTTTTTTCTGAGCAGAGGTAAGTGAGGTAAGAGRAAAGAAATACCAAGTTAGACAATAGGTAAACAAAGTTTATAAATGCCACTACCATTTAACTGAGGATAAACAAAGCCACTTTTCAGTAGCGGTTTCTTTGGCACACTCAGCTGTCAACACAGCGAGTGTGTTCACTCTTGCTCTGTTTTCTGAAGAACCACAGTCAGCCAGGCACAAGACAGCATGGGCAAACTGCAATTGCTCTGGACCTGTGGGCACTTCAGCAGGTGAGATGACGTCTTGTGATTACTCTTGTGTTATGAGGGCCAATTTTGSTTCTTGGTGTATCTCAAGAACATAGAGGAAGGAAAGGTCTTCCTCCCACACCCCATCAGCCACTGGAACCCACATTAATACTCTGCCATACATAGATATRCAGTTCCTTTTTCCCTTCACATTCCCTTCATATGCAACACATCTATCATGAGGAAACTACCAAAAATGTAACARCAATGTAAAAAATACACTGATTCACAGAATGAATCAGAGATTTCATTTTATTTYTAAATATACTGCAGATTGCTCACTGCCTTCAGTGACTCTTGGATACCATTAACTGAACTTTTTATTTATTTAAAATTAACTATTTACACAAACTCATTTTAATTTATTTAATGTGTCATATTTTAAATACTGATTAAATGTTTAAATGTGGGTGACATGTATTTTTATTCTTCCCACCATACTTACGAGTCTTTCGAGCAGAATCTTCYACAAAGAGAGAAGAAATATCTTCATCCACCCCTGCTTCATTCTTTGCAATGCAAGTRTAGGCTCCCGTATCTTCATAGCGCACATTGCTAATGTGAACCTCACTGCCATTTGCTGAAAGGAGAAAAAAAAATCAACATGCAGAGGTGCTAGTGCTTTCAGATTATAAATTCAGAAGGGTTTCTCTGCTTATACTAATTAAACCATTTTCATTCCTGAGTTCATAACTTGAAGGCATGCCAAATTAGTCCAAAGGCATTCAACTGGCTACTGAATTATATGCACTATTTCATCTCACAGATATCCGGAGTGCCTCAGCTGCTTTTGCACTTCAGAGCCAAATATCAGTCTGAGGTTTTATATATATTAAAATGGACTATGATTTTTTTTTAATTGGGTAATATTAGGTTTTTATTATGTTGCACTTGGTCACTTGATACCTTCATTTGATTTACACAAAATGACCCACATAATGTAACAGRCCAAACTTTCAGTGGAAATAATTTTAATAAAATTATTTGTTGCTCCTAACCAACGTAGCTTTGCTTTTATGTTACTGCAGTGGAACAACAGAAAAACAGATGCACTGAAWTTTTTTTACCTACATCACTGTAGAAGCTTATGGAAACTTCTGCAGGAATTGTATGTCATAGCTTGTGTAGGAATGTCAACTAACAGCCCAAGTTTCACTGTCAAAGGTCTTTAAAATAGCGACACGAATAATGTTGTTATCAATGATTAACTGAATTTTAAGCATAGTACTTGCATACTTGTTTGGCTGTAGGAACTATACAAAACCCACCTTTGTAGGTATTCTAAACTATGGATTAGAAGAAGCACTATTGTAGTGTAACATCCTTCTAGCTTGAAGTTAGTGCACAGATAGTTTAACTCAGAAAAATCTCCAGGAAAATGTAATGGGATTTTCAAAATTTTATTTTGAATAATTACATGCTAGAAAATTGAATTAAATGTATTTTGCTTAAAGAAGAATCCTAATATTTTATTTATCATAAATATATGGAACAGAGAAGAAAGGAAAAAAAAAAATCACTCAAATCCCTATGGGAGAAATTAGRAGAATGCTGCTATAGAAGAGGAGTTCATCACTTTCTACTCATTGTGGAAAGTGTTTCTGCAAGGCAATTGTTCACAAATATCCAGGAGAGCTGTCCCTGACAGATCAGAGGACTATGACACCTGCAGGGAAAGTAACTCTTCAAAGAAGTACTTGCCATGACTGTCCCACTGCTTCTTACAGTGCAGGCTGAGTGCTGTTCTAACTACACATCCTGGTTTGTTGATGACTGAAAGTTTTGAAGGGAACACTTAGCAGCAGGAGATTTTGTTTTCCTGTGGCTGTTCAAAAATCACCATAAGGACTGAAGAAGCATGGAYATTTTATGCTGGACAGGTCCACTGATTTTGCTGAGCCCTGAAGATTCATAGAAGATTAACTGYTGATTAAAGGTAAGATTTTCCTTTAGTTTTGGCTGGGAGGGTTGTGTGTTTTGTTTTGTTTGCAGGGTTTGAGTGGTTTGGGGTTTGCTGGGGAGAGAAGGCAGGGTTTCTCTGTGTGTGCAATGTCTGCACTCCCCTGTTGATACCCCTCAGAAAACAGCATATCCATTTCAGGTATTTCTCCTCCAGCCCTTTCTCATGAGGTCCCCAAAATATCATTAAGATTCTTTTTAGTTCATACTGGGATCTGGTCTTCAGCTGTCTGCTCCACTCATATACTGCACATTTTCAAATAGAGAAGAGCATATCAGAACTACTGGTAATCCTGCCAGTAAAAACAGTCTTTATTCTAACGAAGAGAAAGCAGAGAAGATTTGTGTCTTGGTGTGTAACTGGAAGACATCACATCTTTTGAAATGTTTTAGCTTAGACTTCAACCAATCTGCAGAAAACAATAAATACGCCCCTTTACCTTGAAGAGTTAGCTGTTTGGACAACTTTGGAGTGATATCAATTCCATTCTTCAGCCAGCCAAGTTGTGGGTTGGGAATCCCTTCAGCGTGGCACCGAAGGCTGGCTGTCACACCTGGCTCCCTTGCCTGGCTCTCTGGATAGACTCGGATAACTGGTGGAACTGAACACAGAAAAAAAATCATAATTTAGCGAAGAACATTATCTTCATTTTAAGAAAAATAATTATAAGCAATTGAAGAAACCCCTGCAGCTATATATAACAGCACACAGATGTGGTATTAGTCAGATATTCAGTGAGATGCAGAATTCTGTCTCAGAAAATTTATGAAGCAGAAAAATTATTCTGTAAGAAAAACCTCTTTTCGCTGCCTGTGGTATCAATGAAAACAGCCTCTATTCGAGTTTAATTGTTTGTGGTTGAGTAATCAGGTTTTTCTTTTTCCTTAGATTTCTTTATAAAATATGAATAATGTACAATCAGTAAGTCATGATATGTTGTAAAGAGATTGTAACTGCCCTGTTTCACAAACCTTAACATTTCATCTCCACCTTTTCCCTCTTTCCAAAACACCTATCAACAATCCATTCTACCTGCCTAAAACTCTGCTCTGCTCTACTCTGGGGCAGCTTCACCTCTAGTGCTGGGGGCAGTTTTGGGTGCCACAGTATAAAAAAAATATTGAGCTGTTAAAGCAGGACCACAAGGATGAGGAATTGTTTTGAGGTGAAGCTGTATGAGCAGGGGCTGAAGGCACTTGTTCTTTTCAGCCTGGAGGAGACTGAGGGGAGAGATCATTGCAGTCTGCAGCTTCCTTGTGAAGGAAGAAAGAGGGGCAAGCACTGATCCTCTTCTCTATGCTGACAGGACCTGAGGGAGTAGCATGACACTGTGTCAGGGTAGGTTTAAGCTGGATATCAGGAGRAAGTTCTTAATCCAGAGGGTGGTTGGGCACTGGAACAGGCTCCCAGGGAAGTGGTCACAGCAACAAGCCTGACAGAGTTCATAAAGTGTTTGGACAATGCTCTCAGGCACATGGTGTGACTGTTGGGATGTCCTGTGCAGAGCCAGGTGCTGGACTCAATAATCCTGATGGGTCTCTTCCTTACTGATGGATCTATGTATAAGACTGATCTTATGAATTTCTTTATTAACAAAATATAATAATTGTTGACATCACATTGCAAGGTTTGAAAACACATTGCAGTATATGCTTACCATTGAAAAATCCCCTACATACCACACATCAGTGGTGGCAGAGAGAGGACATATGACATCACAGTGGACATATTTCTATTACTCAATGGTTAAGCAAGATTTTAAAATCCCGCTATGCTAATTTTTTAGATGAATAACTATTTATGTTGTCTTTAATTATTTCTAGAGGGAAGTAGCTTGAGGTTGTTTCCAACAATAAAAAAAAATAGGCATAATAATGTTAAAGAAGTGTACTTCCTATTTGCTACAGTTTCATTTAATGCAGCTCTAAAAATGTGGAATGCTTAGGTTGTCACAAAACACAGCTGGATAGAGGATGAAGTGTCATTTGATAATGAAAGAAGATAACAAGATCAAAAATTAACTGTGTCTGCTTTGGCATAAGATTAAATATTTTCAAATCCTATTCAACTATTTACATGAAATGTCGCAGCATGCTGTCCCATTAGATCATGGAAATGCCTTAGATTTCTACGTTGCAAGAAATACACAAATGTGCTTCATCTCAGATAGGATGAAAAAATCAGTAAGTTCCAAGGATATTTTAAACCCAGTTAGAGAAGATGGTCTTTTCAACATAACCCCAACATACAAATTGCAAAAATGTRATAAAACAACATGGAAGAAGATTAAACATTAGATAATATGGCTTTTTGTTTCATAGACTACCAACTGAGAGGAAGAGCACATAAAACTCAGAGATTTAAGGTTTCTATTGATTTTCTGGAAAGGACTTTGCTTTCATAGAAGTGGATCTTTATTTTTGATCTCAAGCCTGATGTTCCCACTCCTATTTCCCCTCCATTTCTTCGCTGCTCTATCTCCTCTTGCATGGCATCTGTGTGCTCCATACTGAGATCTCTCCTTCCCCACTGTGTTCTTTCAACTGAGCCCCACTTGACTGCACATTCAGTGGTCTTGACATTTTTTGGCACCTCAGCTCCCAGTGTCCCTCTGCTTCACTCCTTAAGATCCAAATTTCATCTCTGCCTCTTCAGCATTTCCTGACACAAGGTCCCTTAGGTAGCCTACGCCTGTGTTGCAGATTTCCCATTGCAGCAAAGCCAAATTTTTCCATCTTGTCTCTGGAAAAGCAAGGAGCACCAGTTCCTCAGAAACAGGATTGCCAACAKTGAACACTCTCAAGCATCTCAGCAACAGAAACAACTTTTGGGACCAATAGCAAAGCACTACAATTAATTGTGTACTGACTACATATGCCAGGATATTTCTTGTCTCTTTTTGTGTCAGTGAAACCTTCTCAATGCATATAAAATCTAAGGGGTATTTGACTACCACACCTKGACAGACTTCCACTGAGCACATGTGAAGACAATTTTTTAACAKTACAATTTAAAAGTATTTTCATTGAATAGAAAAAGAAATGTATGGCTTTTATTTGGGCAAAAAGTAGGCAGTATTTTTGAGGCAAAATTATTGTTAAGAAARTTTTAGAAAATATTATAACTGAAATTAAATACTTCCTAAACTAATAAATAAAATCTCACCCTGAATGACAAAATATTATTGTTGCTAAATTAGCAATTAAAGGGCTGTTAGGAGATGTGAAAGTGAGGAGCTCAGGTGAAAATATGTCTTCTTTTACTACCCCCTATTTATACAGTAGATCCTGCTCCCTTTAGCACTGTTTTTCTGGATACAGARGTTCTTTGTAGGGTTTATTTCTTGCCCCATCTTTCCTGTAATCGCTTCCATTTTCCTCTTTCCTCAGCAACTCTGTGTCTATACACCTAGGAATATTTTTGAATCCTTGTTTTGCATTATAATTTTTATTTCATATTACCCTGAAGCCTATTTGCAATATTCCACTAAGAAAGAATTGTCTGCAACCAAGGCATGCAGACAATTGAAATGTAAGTGCAGTTATGGGCTCAGTCTAAAAGGTTAATTTGTTGTGACAAGTTCAATGCAAAGTCTGGGGTTCATTTGAATCACTTTTGGGGTTTTGGGGGGGAGGGGTGTTTTGTTTGTTTGCTTTTGTTTGTCTGTTTGATTGGTTTGTTTTGTTTGTTTTGGTTTGGGTTTTTGYGTGTGTAACTGACCATAAATAACCCCAGAAATGAAATTTTAAGTATACAATTAATATGGTAGTTCACACTGACTTTCAAAGAGGTATGTTCTAACATCTTAASCTAAAGAAGCTTGCTTTACAAGCAAGATCATTATATAATAGGTTAAAAATGGGAGATATTGCACGTTTGTGTTTAGCAAAGTAAGGTATAACACATAGTTGAGGGAATTCTCTATCCCTTATCTTTCAATTCAAAAGCAATGTGAGACAGTTGATTCCAAATCTTGCAGTTATGTTGCTATTCAATACCTCTTACATTTGCCATAAAACCTCTTGAATCCTATTTCAGTCAGGTGTGATGGGGGACAGGAAGTGAGAAAATAAACTATTCAAGCTATCTTGAATCCAGGGAGAATGTATGTGTTTAAAAAATAAACAGGTAATATCTACACTGAACTAGGCTCTCCTATTGCTGTATATAACAATTCTTCTATTAAACTGAGATGCTTTGGAAAAACAAAGTGGGCAAACAATTTTTCAGGCCCTATAAATTGTCAATTTATATCTGGTTGAGGGACTAGGCTCTCTTTTCTTTACCCTAAGGTACCAAAAGTGCTGACCTTATTTAAGTATCACTTATATWTTAGAAGAAAATTAAAGATCAAACAGACAGACTAAAATTTATTTTGTCCTATAATCTCAGAGTCATATAATGCCAAAATTGTACACCTTATGTAAATAGTAATAATTAAGACTATGTTACAAGCTACTCCTTCTTCCCCATCATAACTTTTTATTTAGTTTTTTTCTTCTGTAGTTTATATGAAAAAGTGTTAAATATCAACTTATAGTATTGCTTACAATATTCTTGTTACCATATTATTTGTATAAGAGTAGCCTGACTTTTTCACTATAAAACAAGTCCTTTACAGTGCTCATTAACTGTATTTTCAAGACTCCAAGGGAAGCTCATTATTCTTTACTACACTGCCAGATAATTTAAAACTAAAACTAAAAAAAAAAAAAAAAAACCAAAAACCTGAAGATTTTAATCTTAGAAGTACATTATATATATAAAATAATTGCATACTAGCCTAAAATTATTTTTTTTTAGAAATATCTAACTGTACATGAATGGAAACCGAGAAAGAACTTAAAATTTAATTACATTGTTTTCATTGAACCTTCACATTAGATCTTTGTGATCACCRTAGTCTCATTATCCCATTAACCTTTTGACTAACTCTCCAGTTAATACAAGCATCATTATATTAATTAGTCATTATCACAGCTACAAGTACTGACCATCATGCCTATGCTTAAGAAGATTATTCCTTAGAASTACAGATCTGAACTGTGGAAGAGCTGCTAATTTGACCTTTAATCTCAATGGATTTAACTCCAGTTWTCCACAACATACACAGCAAATGATCCTATTGCTCAAAGGGCCTCCTTTTCCTCTTCTTTGCTCTCCAAAATATCAAGATCCAAAATCATTTAGGCAGGTACCAAATCAGTGCCAGCTTTTGGAATAGCAGCTATCTGAGGTTTACACTGTTTCCAGATGAAAAAACCAATTTCCTGACTTTATCACCAGAAAAATCTACATTTGTCCTCCTTCACCTCTCTCAAATTATGTTTCTTGATTTTCTAGTCTTGCAGAAAAGCTTCTTCAACTTTAGTTCAGTTTTGCCTTATTATGTGCTGAACTGAGCCAAAAACAAAGAATCRTAGAATTTTAACTCTTGCTATGCACCTTTGTGGGATTATATACACATTGGGATTGGAAAGGAATGTGTTGGTAAGAATATATATTTGCTWATAATTTAGGGTAGACCAAAACCCACAAAACAGGAGAATGTTGGTCAAGGACCTACTAACATGTTCAGCTTGCCAATAATTCTGCTCTATCTTCAGGAATTAAAATATCAATAAATTTGCACTTCAGTCTTCTCACTAGTTTAGCCAGTAGCTCCTACCTGGCTTTTTAAATGACTGAAAATAATCCCAGAAGAAAAATTTGGAGGAAAATCTGTTGATGCTATGTATTAGCTCAGGGACAACACTCTATGTACAAAGTTTTGTGGGTCAGGAGGGGAAGAACTCGGGGGAAAAAAAGCTGAAATATAGATAAATATTATAAGGCAGCTTCCTTAAGAAACATAACAGCAGAGACAACAAGTTTATAGAACTGCAAACAAGCATGAAATGTCAAAGTAATTAAAAATGTGAACATATTAAAAACAGAAAAGGGGGGRAAAGCTATTAAAATAAGAATAAATCATATTAAAAGCCAAAATAATCTTGGAAGCTGTATTCATATGTATATAAATGAAAGATAGGAATAACAGAAAATATTTCAGCATTCTCGAATGAGATATCAAGCCTAAGAAGGTTTTATGCAACTGATTAATAGCTAACAAAACAGAGAATGATGGCAACAGCAGTGGCCAGGAAAGTAGGGCTAGAGTATGCCTCAGGAGACAAATAGAGCCTCTTAAYGCAAAGTAAATTTGGAGAAGATTGAGGTCAAACATGATTCTGGATAGGATTAAGTAACAACATGGAATGACAAACACTGGTAGTTTACTGCAGAAAGGGAGACAAAGAAGTCAAARACAAATATGATTTGAAATAACAGGATATTAAACCTCACTGGTGATGAAGCAGACACTTCATCAGTGGAGAAGAACTGCTTAAAATATTTTAGAAAATAAAATTATATATATATAGGAAAAACAGCTGGGAGAGGGTACAACAACTGTTGAGAAGGTAAAGGCCTATCTTGTGGGCACCGCAGTAGCAAGTAGCAGTTAAGTTTTGTCCAAATACAGAATTCAGTGAAGTGTTACCTGGAACTTAAACAGATGTAAGAAAATGTAAAGATAAGATTACAAATCCAGGTGCCTCAGGTTAATTTGTTAAAATTATGGTTAGATTTCAATATAACAAATGTGAATCTGGAAGCCCACGTTAATTACAAGACCTTCAGGAAAATGCATCCTTTTAACCTTGCATTCAAGAAAACATTCTTAACACAAGAGACTTACACACTTGTTTTTCCCAATTTGTTCTCCAGGTAAGTTAATACCAAACCTACTTTATCTGTGTATACATGTATATATAAACCCTCCTACTATTCTGCATAACATCACAGGTGCAAAGCAAGTCCTCTGGACTATCTTTACACCTTTTAATAGATATTATTCATGTGGAAGCAATACATTAAAATTATTTTATTTCATTGTTTTTAAGGTTATTTGAAGGARAACTATGAAGTAAAAAATACATATCTTTTTCTATTAAGCTGTAATGMAATACACAAAAATATCAAACAGCAACAACAAATCTGCTTAACAAAATCCAAAATCCAAGYCTCTTATGACTTGATAATTAGAACATTTTTCCTTACCAATCACTTGGAGAATATGAGTTTGATAGACCTTATCATACCCAGCAGCATAGCAGGTGTAATTTCCCATATGAGTTGTGGTAACTTTAGTGATGTACAGCGACCCATCATCTCCAAAATCCTACCAGGAAAGATTAAAAACAAGGTAATCATAATTAAGCCCACATCTCTTCAGTAATTATGTTCATCATCTTGGCTACAAAGCCACGATGCAAATATCAGACATCACAAATATTAAACCAGAATATCTGWCAGTAATCTGAAATTCAAATATTATACTTGTGAATGGTGGAGTTGTTTAATCTTGCCACATATATAGWGATTGTAAAAGAAAATACAACTTTTAACAACTAGCTAAACTCTGTAGAATTAATAAGTCATTTTAGCTGTGACAATTTTCTACAGAAGAAAAGTTAYTAAGGATTGGATCTGATCACAGAGAAAAGTTAAATCTCTGCAAAAATTAACAAATGAAATAACATCCTGTGGAAGTGCTGTCATCCTTTGTAATGAGCAGACACCAAAAAATCCTCATTTTTCTTCAATTTTCCTCATTAGATTCAGTGATAACATTAAACAAACATTACTACTCTAAACTGATTTCAGGGATCTGGCATTCCTGGAAGTGAATATTTCTGGTCAAGACTGAGGCAAAGGAGGCTTTCAGTACATCAACCTCGTCAACATCTTTTGGCACTGAGTCCCATGCCCAGCACATCAAAAAGCCCATATTTTCCCCTGTCTTTCTTTTGCTACTTATGTAGTCCTGAAAATCCGTAGACCTTCATTTTTTGCACCATATCCAGTTCTGGGATGGCTTCATCATTCCCAATCTGCATATTCAAACAGTGTCTCCATGCTRTTCCCTAGTCACCTGTCCTTCCTTATACCCTTCTTCCTCTTACCTGARTCCTGCCAAGAACTCCTTGTTCATTAATACAGACTTCTGGCAGCTTTTGATTTACTGTTCATAGTGAAAGCCTATCCTTGAGCACAGAGGAGGTCATCCTTGAAAATCAGCCATCTTTCTTAGACCCCTTTTGTTTTTCAGCATGATCTCCTGTGGGATTTTTCCAAGCACAGACTTGAACAGACTGAAGTGTCCTCTCCTGAAGCCCATGGTTTTATCGTTTTTTGCCTCTTAGGCTCCTCGGCTCTGCCATCTCCTGGTCACTGCAGCCAAGGTTGACCTTACCTGCATATCCCCAACCAGTTCTTCCCCATTTGTTCCTTCACAAACTTTGTAACCTTCTCTGTAAAKTCCTCAAATCCACGAAGAAT
Source organism: Malurus melanocephalus (assembly GCF_030028575.1). NCBI lineage: Eukaryota > Metazoa > Chordata > Aves > Passeriformes > Maluridae > Malurus > Malurus melanocephalus. The sequence continues at coordinate 1,455,673 of NW_026623241.1, read as the reverse complement.
TTATTAAAGTCTTGCAAAACCAAAATCTTCAGCTACAATACCTCACTCGTGAAATCTGTTAAGTTGTACAGTAAAAGAACTTTGACGGAAAATACTATTTGGTGCTTTATTCTTACATTCTATCCTTGGGACGTTATCAGTTACAAAATACTGGGCTACATTAACCTCTGGTTCATTATGACTATTCTTTCAYTTTTCCATGATCTCACCTAAAACTTTCTGAATTTATTGGGATTTCTTTTTTTTTTTTTCTGTCCTCATTTTCCAGTTGCTGTTTTTATCCAGAGGACATAATCTCAAYGTTTTTATGCACATATTTCATTTAAGATGACGCTCASTATAATATCTTAAGTCTTTTTGTASATTGAAATTTAAACATGAAAATTGAAATCTCTATAAAATTCTCTTTAATTTCTCAGTTTTCTTTCTTTAAATACACTCAAATATTATTCAAAAAAACATATGTCTCACTGTCTTTCTTCATCCAAAGATGTGTGGGCAACTGAATTTTGCATTGCACGACTCATTGCTTCAGGTGATTCTGCTAGTTGTTCATCGAGAAAAAAAAACAACCCACCTAAAAATTAACCTATCTGATAATAATATCAATAACTTGCCTCTTTTAAGGTAAGTAGAGCTTTCTATGTTAGCACATTAGTTACACAGACAATATTTCTACCAAAACATCATTGTATTTACGTGTTACCACTGCAAAGATTGAAAAAGGGCTCCTCTTTAAGATTTAATTTTTAACTTTGATGATGCGAACCAATACAACTGGATTTCCATTCAAAATAAACCTCCTGACTAACTTAAAAAAAAAAACCAAAACCTTCCTTATTGGATGTTTTGATCTTTATCTCTTTCTAAAGTATATGAAGCAGAAGATCAATTTACTTTTCCCCCCTTACTAGCTGAATACAAAATGTTCCTCTTCAACAGGATTATTAGTCAAAGATGAAAGAGCAGCTATTCAAAAGAGCCGCACTACAGGTACTTACATTTTATCTGGAAAATGGATATTGTTATTGCTGTCTAGATTTTTTTGCCTAATCTCTGCCAAAGGTATTTGTGAACAAAATAGGGCATAGGATGGAGTATATAAAAATTCAGCTGYTACAATGCAGTCTAGAGACTAGTTTAATTTAACATTCCCTACGCTAAACTATTAGATATTGGTTTGAAGCACACTTACCTGTTTCAGCCCCTTAACTGATTCACTGTGGCATATGATATCTTTAGGAACCACAGCTATTTTCTAAGTAAATGAGTGTCTGTGTTATGATTTCTTCCTTCTTTTTCATGAAACCATGGATAAAACACCCCTGTGGTTATTTTTACTGAGACATTAGTATTTCAATAGAGTTCACACATGATGACACTGAGAGAGTTAGAATTTTATGGATAGCATTTTTTGTTGGTAGTGGTGAGTTTTGTCTGGTTGTTTGGTTTGGTTTTTTTACAACTACAAAATAAATGTCCCTAGCTTATTCTACCAAGTTCAATGTTTGTTTAGTTAATTAAAGCAAACTACTCAATAAAAAGAGAACTTAATGTTGTAAGCAGTGTTTGAAAAGGGATGGTGAAGTATAAACAGAGCTATTTGACACTGCATGTTGACAAGTATTTAGTGTTTTATTGACTAACTCACAAGCTAAGTAATTAAAAAATACCTGCATCTGTACTGACACACACACAAGTATCTTTGAAAAAGAGCCTTCAAACATCAACAGCAAAAAGAACAGAAAATGGTTCTTTTCTCTTTTGGAAAATACATTTGATGACAGCAAAAAAAAATTGCTACAGGCTCAATTTTTGTTCTCCTACTGTTCAAATAAAAATGGCAAGGTACTTTTAAAATTACATTGAGAAATTTAATTGTCATACATAAAAAGATAGAATTGAACAATTATCTTAACAATCATTCCACTGCAATTCTGTGTTCCTGAAGAACTTGGCATTTTACAAATCATGATATAAGTTATGAATAATGAGCAAAATAATATGGAAAGAAAACTTTAATTTGATAGCRAATCTTTGCTTTGTTTTCTTTCTGTTTATAAAACAAAAACTAAAGGTGATTTTTGTTTTGAATCTGCAATTATTTCCTTGGGGTTTATAACTTGGTTTCATATGCTAACACTTTGCATATGAGAGAATTTTTGATCATTTTCCATCACTTCTTCACTAACAAGTCTCTAGAAAGACTATTTTCAGCTTTCTTTCCATAGAACATATAATGAAACARAGCATTTGAATTTGTTCATCATCACAGAAGTTATGAGTGATTTTGGTTTGGCTTGTGGTGTTTTGGTTTTGTTTTTTTTCCCCAGCATTTTTTGCCAATATATTGCTGTCTTAAATAATGTTTTGGCTTTTTTGGCTTTGTATAAATATTTTTAGAAAAATAAAGAAAATAACATAGGCTACATTAACTAAATAGGMGAATTCTTACTTGCTTTATCCTCAAACAGAAAAAAAATAGTTTATTGCATCCTTAATAAATGGAATTAGCAAACACAAATATTTTGAATTCATAGATTTTCATATTATGTGTATTTCTACTTGGAGTGTTTGAGAAATCTTTTACAAAAAAAAATTATATTGTTTGGTCTCTTTTCTACTGATGGTTAGCAGAGTTATAACAATTCAATTATAATGATAACACACTGGGTGGGGGCATTTGCATCCTTTTAAAAGCAAATCTTGATTTTCTAATGGGAAAAGGAAAACAAAACTCACATGATCTGTCTCTGAGCTCATCAGGTAGAAAATCTGAAGTTAAGAATTCAAGTTTTGTATTGGTTTGTTTARGGAAAGCTGCAACAATAAATGCATCCAACCAGTTATTTTCAGAACAACAGTGGTTTGCTTGTAAAATACTGCCAACATACATAATCCCCTTTATTTCCTCTATATCACTCCAAGATTTTTGCATTTTATTTCAGTCAATGCATGGAAGTACCAGTAATGCTAATGTCACATTCTAATTCATATTTTACTTATTTTTCAGTATCTCTAACTTCCTTCATTACAAGGATACAGAGAGTAGATAACCTTTTGAGGGTTAASTGAAAACATTTTTTAAAATATTTATTTATATATGGTTGCTTTGCCAGATAAATTAAGCTCAGGCTTTTCGTGCAATGTCAATGTTACAACTCCTATTTTCCAAGTAATCAGTTTCTCTGTTCACATTGGCAAAACAATGCAACTCTGCAGTTTGCCTGTCAGAAAGAAATTAAATTCCACAAAGAAATCTGAAAATAATTTCATTTGGCCTAAATACAAGAATTTTTTTGTAAGTTTTCCTTCTACATTAAGAGGCAAAACAACCCCCAAATTTCATAAGMAAAAATTTTGCGTACCTACTCTCASCCTCATATTTTGCATCTGCAATAAGAACAAATCATGGATCTAGTKTAAGTCCACTAGTTGAAGAATCAGCCTGACAAAAAATTGCAAATTATGTCAATGCTTAAAGAAAGAAAGAACATAGTCTAACAYAAGCACTAGCATAGCATAAGCAATAGAAAGTGGCAGGATCTTAAAAGAAACTCTGTTCTGAAGAATGCAACAGCAGACACCTGTTCGTGACTATTAATGCAAGCTGGTTTTAGTCAAAGCAAATTAATCTTCYTAAGCTTCTTTTACAGTCATTTGAGAAAGCTCAAGGTAGCAAAATCCTTTCCTGGGACTGTTCAGTGGATGCATCATTGCTCACTGTTTTAGCTACCAACCACCTCTCTCTGCTGATCATAAAAACAAAATTCCTAGCTACAATCAGACATTCTAAGCATTTTATTGGTCCCTCTTTTCTCTTTCTGGGGAGAGTGGAAAAAAAAAGGCAAATAATGACTGAATTTTACAAAGGCTGTTTTTCATTACAGCAATTCAGGATTTACTATCCTTATTCTCCTGATGACTGGGTAAAGAGGCGATCATTTGGTGAGCAATTCAGAACATCTAACTAAGTCTCCAATGTTGAGAGATTGTATTACCAATGGTCAGTGTAGAGGTCACCCTCCATTCTTGCTTCCTAAAACAAGACTTCATAACTCACAAGTCCAGACCATTARAACTGGGCAGGATTTGTCTGTATTCAGCAAATCTGAGAAAAATACTATTTATCTCACTATAAACTAATATCATAACACCYTACCTGTTTAAATAATTAATTAGATATGGATGATATTCCTTATTTTCTCTGGAATACAGTAAGRACTGCAWTTTCACTTCATRAGGAAACAGTAACAGCTAATAAATTGTAGATCCATTATTCTACAGAAAACATGCAAATGCTTTGTGCTTTTCAAAAACTGTCAGCCGAATAAAAACTGATTTTGCTATTTTGATATCTAATAACGTTTAAGCTTCCTAAGAACCTGAAGAGGGATGACACAGAAAAGTGGCATAAAACCCCTCAGTGCTAGACCACCARTGAGAACAATGACTTCATTTGATATGTAGATGCACAAAGAGGATTTGGATTTTTTTCATGTTTATGGCACACACTAGACACAAGTGAAAGCTTTGCCAAAGCACTAGAGCTCTTGAGGCCAGCCATAAAACATCACTAACCTACAATTTCCCCCCAAACTCTGTAACTTTATGCTATCTTGCTATGAATCTGCAATAAGGACTGCTAATTTATTTAGACATTCAGAATCTCCAACTGAGTAGATGCGGTGTATTTTAAATGGAAAATTTAGCATGCTCTGATACAGCTGTCTTTTTTATTTCTTATGTTACACAGACATCTTCAGAATGACTCATATACTATTKAACTTTGACTCCTTTTAAACAAAACGAATTGTTATATAATCAGATTTAATTGGATAAATCTATTTGATGTTAATTTATCATTTACTTTTCAACTTAACCCCATAACCAGTGCGATGAATTTATAACAATTAATCAATTACCACAGTTTATTATAATCCCCCTAATTGTTCTTTTTTATTTTAAATTAGCTTTGACTGTAGATATATTTATTATTACACTCTAAGCGACTCTGAAAAGATTAACTATCTTTGCACTATGCAGTTTTCCTGGCTCCTATTCCAAAGTGTATCTGAGCATTAGGAGGTCCCAAAGAAGCAAAAGTATTGATGTAATTTACCCTTTAAGATKACTTGGTTTAGAGTTATCTCTGTAGAACAAGCTTAGCAAGAGCATCCTTATTTCTACTTTCCTTCTTTAAAGAAATTTTATTTGTAGGAAAAGTGTAAAGAAATCACTGAATGCCTAAATTTTCTGACTCTAAAAATCACACTATATAATTACACTGAGATAACATTTAACCTGTTTTCAAATACTAATTTACAAACACTTTAGTTTTAAATTTACAAAGTTTGTGGGAGTTTTTGGTCTTTCTATTGCATAAAACACTGRATTTCCGTTTTAGTTTTGTGAGTCCAAACCCCTTTTCTTATGTTGACAATAATCATATCTTTGGTTTCTGAACTGCATTAATTTTAAACTAAAATAACTCATTTTATTTCATAGAAACAAATTTCTCCAAACATTTGTTTGAAAACTCAAGAGAATAAAAAAAAAAAAAAAAAAAAAAAACAACCCTTAAATTTTTGTATTACTCAAATTTTCATCCAATTGTTATCTAGTCTATCCCATGTATTTATGAGCTATCCAGGCATGAGACAGACAAGTAGACAGAGTGTCTGCAAGGTTTAYGCAATCTGTGAAAGCCCCGTAGGATAAATTTTGATTTGTCACAAACTCCTTTATGTAGATGTGATAAACCAGTGAACGGACAACACAATACATTTTAAAACAACTTTGAAATAYCTTGCAGACAATACTACCTAAACCAAAAAAGGTACAGATTGGTGGGGAATCTCCTACTATATGGCAGCTGATGAGGASATGTTGGGGGGGAAATAAAAGGAAAAAAGAAATAGACCTAGTATCTTAAAATTATTTAAAAATCAGAATTATTAACTTCAGTTCATTCTTAGCATAYACAGGGGGAAAAAATATTGCAACTCAAACAGTTTTTTTTTAGGTTGATATCTCCCTTTAATGCAGCATTAATGTATGATCTGAAGACAACAGTAGAAAGAAAACAGGGCTAGCCACACATTATTTGGATTATTTACACAGTGCTACTTGTGTTAATTTGTTATCAAATGTGCTATATAAGAAATGGGCACATACATCCTTAGAAAGATTTTGGATGTAATTCCTATACGAGAGGTTTTTTCACCTACACACAGGATTACATACAACAGAGTGAGTAACATCCATTCTTTGCCATCTTTTGCTCTTTTCTTACAAAATCAAAATATTGGCAGTTTGAATGCCAGCACAGCATCTCAAGGGTTTAGTCCAGACTGACACACTCAATACTTCTAAAATATTTTTCTTAGTGCCTTTTAAACAAACAGCAAATCCCAGGCAACTTGCACTAGACATTCAGTGTGAGCTGGAGTATTACAAACACATGCTGAATTGACACTAATAAAATACTGAAAGCTGAGACAATTTCATTTATTACCAATTATAATTACCTAAGCATCACACACACACYGCCTTTGCTCACAACACTAATACAACAATCCATGTCCATCAGTCTAATTCTTTATCACAAKAAATCTTTACCAGCCAAGATAGATTCCTTGATATCAATGAAAGAAAAGACACTTCRGGGTCATTGGCAGCCACCTTTTACTGTAACCACAGAAATAAGTTATGCAGGAAAAATTCTTTGGGTTTTGTTTTAGAGTTGGGTTTCTTGTTTGCTTTGCTTTCCCTCTCTGCAGAAATGAATTGTGATGCTTTATAGTATTGCCTTTGTATTGTGTGGTTATGGTTTCTGGTCAGGTAAACCGTAAACCACTGGAAGAACACCCTGGTATAAACCAAGAAAAATTACAGTGTTCAAAGAATTGTCAGCAAAAAAAAGAAAAATTTTCAGCTTATGGTGGCACTGACAAACGTAWTTTCTAAAACTGTACCAAGTATGACTTCTGTTATTTGCTGATATGAAGCCAAGATGTTATGAAAAGCCTACAGGTATCACGTATTTTGATGGTTGTTCATACACAAAGAGAAGRGCATAATGCTGATCTAACAAAGTCTCATTATTTTCAACACATTATTACCAATACACTATTTCTGTTTCTTCTTTCTGTTACATATTTTTTTTGTTACATCTAGTCTGTGTTCAAGTCAAAGAAATGAAGCTCGAAATTCCCCATTTCCAAAGGGTTTGTCAGTAATCATAAATATTTTCTGGCTATTCTTAACAAATAAATCTTGCTGATATTTAGACACTTTGTTCTTATTAAATGCTCATACTTATTATACATAAAAAGTTTACTATATCCTGCTAACTGCAAGTAAATTGTGTGTTACTTAAAAGCAAAGTGTTTCCTGTGCATTAGAATAATTAAAAAAAAAAAAAAAATAAGACAAGTACTTTCAATTGCACAATTAAAAGTAAGACCATCAACTCCTTTGAAATGAAATGCTGATATAAAAAATTATATGCTAATAAGAGTATCACACTGAGTCATGAYCTGTACTCTCTTTAAATTGAGTAACAGGTTCTCTCTTCTGTGAGACATCCATTACTTCAATTTTACTACTGCTCTGTCAATCACAATAAGAAGTTCTGTTGCAACAACACCTAATTCTTTGTTAACACATTTCAAGTTACTACAAGATATCCTGAAATAATTTTACTTCTTTGTACACCATTAYTGTTAATATTGTCTCCTGTAAATATTTTTTTTTGCTTTTCTATATACAGCTTTTCGTAAGGGGTTCAAWTTTTTTTAGAAGTGTAAGTCCTTTACAAAACATGAATCCATATATACTGTATTTTCTTTTCAACCTTTTGTTCTATGTTTGTATTTTAAACAATGGGACAGCACTGTTTCATTGGGAAGCTTCTATGCTACTGTCACCATCTAGAACTGTCTTACTGCAATATAATAATATAATCTTTTTCTCATATACACTACAGTCTCACTTTGGAAGACTGAAATATACATAAGTTCTTTTTCTATTGCTGATCCCTCTAGCTAATCCTTGGTTTCAGCTCTATTTTATTCCAATTATAACTCTTTCATTAGCTGTTGCCAACTGATCATAGAATACATGTCAGAAATAAGGTCTCTATTAATAAGGGGGTGGGAGAAAAGGCAGCTCCTTCTTCCCTGCCTTCCTTTTACTATAATTTAAAATGTTAATTGTTCAATAATCACAGGTTAAACTTCAAAGTCTTTTCCATGAATGAATTTCTTGTCTAATGTTAAAACTAATGTATATCATGTTAAAAACATGAAGGTAAAACAGGATTACTGTCATCTTTTATTAACTGTAAGTACAATTGTAGGAACTTCACAGAATTCATAACACTTACCAAATTGCTTCACAAAATTTTAAATATCTAGTAGACAAAAGTCATATGGCATTGATATTTTACTGCGCCACAGCATGGCAATTCCATTTTATTTCTCATTAACCCAAACAGGTCTCTAAAGACAGACTTCGGCCTGGAAGACGCACAAACTCTACAAAGGAAGACACAGCCTCCTTCCAATTAAGTAACAGGATGATATGAAAGAAAATATTAAAAAATTGTTGCTATAAAAATTCTTAAGAGTAAATGGACATACAAATATGCTTTTAAAACAGATGAGATAACATACTTCAGATGAAAGTGATAAGAATTTTTTCTGTTATTAAGATACTCTGCAATTTATTTTGTATGTAAATAGAAAAAAAATTATTTTTCCTCAAGACTTCAATCAGTATCTATACTTCCATTAAGTGTCTATATGCAAATGCTTATCATTTAAAAACATTAATATATTTCCCCTAGAAGGTTCTAGAAGAAACATGTTCATCATCAAAACCAAAACATATTTAGTAGGTACTTTTGTAACTGTCAAAAAATCCAGTCACTCACTTTACCCATAAAAGTATAATAAAGAATGCCATTCAGTGATCCTCTGTAAATTCACCTGAACCTTACTGAAGGAGAATTTTTTATTCCAATMCATATTAGCTATTATTTGGCACCACTGTTTCAACTTCATTGCTTCTGGTTGTAGTTTTAAGCCAGGCATACATGAAAGGAGAATCAGATGGAGATCACTGATGGATCTTTTTCCCAAACCATACTAAATTAGTAAACCCTTTAGTTTAAATTATCTCTCCTTTTCACCAGATCAATTAAAACACTCTGCCATGGATACAAAGGCTTTTTATACCCAAACAGAAAAAGTTCTGAATGGAAACTGTTGAGAAGGAAGTATACACATGGTGATAAAATTAATGGATGAAAGAGAAATCAGTCTGAGCTAAAGTAGGTATTATTAAATTTAAATATGAATGGATACATGGTGTCAGGTGTAAGGGTGATCACTGACCAGTTTGATTCAGATAAATCTTAAATATCATTTGAAAATCATGGCAGACTTATCCTTGTCTGCTGTTATCCAGACAGAGCTCATAAACTGATCAGACTTGGTAAACAATTTGCTTCATATTTTGCCAGCAGCGGTACCAATTATTTTTCAGGTGGGTAGCAATTTTCTGTGTCATACTGAGTCAACACTTTTGCACACTTCTTCAGCATTTTCCTATAATTATTACCATTATTTTTGAAAATATATAAATGACAGTTGAGTCAAGTTCCCAATAGGCAATTATGTCCTACCTATCCTAACTTTTACTCCTGGGCTGCTTGTGATGGTGGAGCAGAAAGGGTTYCTTTTTTTTTATTTAAGCAATTGTGCCTCTCTGTTCAATGAAACAGACTCCTGGATATCAAAGYACTTTTATTACTGGTGATATGGCCCTCCTATTTAATGTACTATAGCAAAGATTGGAAAGTCAGGGCTGTGAGCCACAGGAGGCCATTATTAACAAAGCGTCTTTCTCATGCTCTTAAGAAGGAGTGACCTTTTCTGCTAGCTGTAGCATAGTCTGGGTTTTCTTTCAAGATTTCTTTTCTAAAATAATAACCTGAAAACTTAGTATTCTTTTTGTGTACTATAAAACCCTTTCACATAATTCTTCTGAAAGCTGTGAAAAGCATTAAGTCTAGTAGGATAATAAAAGTACTGCAAAATGACCTGGACAAGTTGGAGAAATATACATGTAAGTAGTAATAAAATTATTCACAAATGATGCTGCTTTTCACTCAGCACTCAGTAGAATGTTTACAGCAGAAGAAGTGATAGGAGTAAGGAGTAAGTCTATAACTTTACAGAAAAATCTAACTGCATTTTTTTCATGATTTAATCAGAAATTAATAACACAAACTGAATTTGCAATATTGCAACAGCAATACTGAACCCAGACATAATACTGAATCCATCTCTATATACATATACAGAAAAGAACAGACAAAAACAGTGAATTTGAATTGAAAAGGTTGAGAAAAAAGGGTATTATGGAAGAAATAAAAGATGCTTTAAAAGTTTTAGAAGTCATCTCATAATACAAAATATTAAACAGCTTTCCAGTCATTTTAAAATGCAGGGAAGATGGGAAAGAATGAAAAAAAAGAAAAAGAAAAAAGTGTGATGAACGTTTCAGTGCCTCAAAAAAAGGAGTAGGAGTTAGTCTGAAAMTCAAGCCCCAAATGTACTTTATCAATAGACTCCTGATGTGCAGCTATCTTGCACCATCTGGATTAGCTTGGAGATGTTCCTAACTGGATTCCACCTAGCACACTGGTCTAAGGTGCAGGATAGTACTCCCATCCATCTGCCCAAATTACACTTTCATTGGTCATTATTGGGAAACAAAATTCTGCTGAATAAAAGATGAGAATTTATCTTTAATTTATACAATGGGGGAAAATACAGATTTGGGGGTTAAAATATTTTKTTGCACTTTCTATAGTTATCACACAACACCAGTGGGCCTTGGAAACTTCCATGGCAGGTACATGCCCTCAGGTAATTGAGTCAGGTGTCCATTCAGAAAGCTTAACTTATAAGACAGTCAAGTATCAAAAATGGCTTTACAGAATAAGTTGGCATTGGATTTTTATTAAAGGAACAAGGTATGTGCTAAATATTACTGAAACCGAATGCTGTATTACCATTTACAAGGTAACATCATCAACTGAAGAAGCCCGAGCCAAAAATAAAGAAATCACTGATCAAATATCAGAACTGTTCCAATCATTTTGAACACATCGATTGGCTTTAATGAATTAGCCCCAATACCYTGCTGATGTCCATATTCTAATCCTTATGACTCATGGGGTGCAGGTGAATAGTTATAATGAGGAATGGGTTGATGATTGCAATTGGAGTTACATCTGTAATAATTGGGATAGCTATTACACACTGTATAATTGCTTGTGCCATTTCTTCYGCTGCTTCTGGAAAAAGGTGCCTGGAAGAGAGTGTTTGAGCCACAGAGCRATGTCAGAGCCACAGTTGCCTCAAACATTGTCAAGGCCACAGAAGTGACTTGCCCTAAGTCAAGCCATCACAGTGTGAACTTGAGAGAAGCACAGAAGACAGGGATTTGCAACCAGAAGATGCTAATTCCAGGCCTAGAGGAACTGAAGTTTGGTTAACACATGTGGTTAATGCATCCAGACAACTATTCCCAATGTGGCAAACTGTGGGAAAGRAAACAACTTCTTGTGCCACCCCAAGTTATGGGAACATTTGTGGCCACACGTGGATACCCAAATTTAGGCTATAAAAGTGGTACCTGCAGAAGAATGACTCCAGAGAAGAGTCTTCTCCACTACTGAGAAGACCAGGGTGAAGAAGGACCAATGGGACACCTCTAGATCCACAGCATGATGATTATTTTCTGCTTGATCTCTCTCTCCTTCTCTCTCCCCTTTCTCCTTCCTATTTCTTTCCAGCTCTGTGCCTCACATTTACTGTTAAAATCTGTAATACTGACTTCGACATATGGTCTTATTTGCACCTTAATTCAGGCAGAGGCGTCTCTCAACAATTGGATTATAACAAGTGGAGCAGAAAAAAAACAAACCAAAAATGGTATTCAACCCATGAAATAAAAAAGAAAAGGTAATAATACATCCTACCGAAAAGAAAAGCTGTGTAACACATAAAGGGAAATTCAATATAGACAAAAATAGAAACATGCTGACTTTCATGAGTCACTGTTAATCAGCTCACTAGAAAAATCAGTAGAAAATATCTGAAAAAGAAGTAACAGATATGTTTAACATGTGTCATAATATACAACTAGGCTTTTAAAGTGAAGTTACAACACATAACTCCATATATATATCTCCTGGTTGTAACACACAGAATACCACACTGAAACCGCTGCACTGCAATTTATTAATGCAAGCTCAAAATGAACTGACCAGGGTCCAGATTTTGTACAGAACAAGTCTGCAAGCTTTCTGACTATGGTACAATAATTAAACAGTTTTATTTATTCATTGTTGGACTRTGAGTTCCTGACTTCCAAAAAGGGAGAGCTTAGGAGCATCACCTCTGAATGGAAGTAAGTTCTGGTGCTGTCTTCATGTCATAGGAYTCCTAAACTTTCCCTCACACAAGCGATAAGATGGCCCATGGCAAAACCTCAGGGAGGAGGAAAACCTCCTCAGGAATGAAACAAGAGCATGTAGAGCTTGCTGCAGCAAATCAGAAGGGCAGTACATTGACTGTAGGGAAGCATTCCCTCTTTCCAGGCACTTGAGAATAAACAAATCAGTTTACATGAATTTTGAATTTTGAATATCTTTAATTTACATGAATTTTGAATATCTTTTTGTCATGGTTTCAGAATGGTATTCCCCAGTACTACTGAAACATGCCAAACCATATAGCGTGCGATTACACTCCTTCCCCCTGCAGCAGGCTGGAGAGAATTTGAGGCACGAAAGTTAAAGATAAGAACAATTGAGGTTGAGGTAAGAACMATTTACTGCAAATAGCAATAAAATAAGACAAAAAACAGTGACAGCAACAATACTAATGAATACTAATGACAGATTATACAAGAGAAAATAAGTGAATGATTCATATGTGATTGCTCACCCACACCCACAGGAGCCCCCCAAAACTGTTCCCTTTGCCACGCTAACTATTGAAGAAMGGACACCTTCTCCCATTTCCAAAAAATGACATGAGGTGGTATAGAATACCTTATGGGTCCTACACATGTGCCCTCCTGGCTACTGTAGGAGTATCGATTTCAATTAATATTGACTATCAATTTTCACTTGCCTTACATTTAAGTTCTCTAGTTTATATACTAATATATATATATATATATATATATATATAAATCTATTTTACTTTTAAGAGTTGTTTTATTTTGTTTGGGGAGCATATAAAAATGATTGAAGAAAATTTCCCTGACATTTATGGTTCACCTGGGATTCTCTCAGAAATACTGACGCACACGCACACACACAAATTCTTCATAGACAGGGCATCTGTATTTATAATGAATGTATTAAAATCATAATTGTGTTGTATTAAGAACAATTCAACAGTGTGTAAAGAGAAGCTTGTATGTAGGTCCATACTATCCCATGGGAGAAAACAATGTGGAAAAGAATTATTCATAAAGTTCTCCTGAGCTTTTTCTTAAGAATAACAACAGGGGGRAAAAGGATGAGAAGCTGGAAGAAAAAGAAGTCAGATGTCTGGAGTTCTTTCTAGGAAGAGTGCTTAGTCCTTCGGACAATCTGGAAACCTTTCTGTCATCATTTGCTGATCAGAACTCTACAGAATGGAAGCTCTTTATAGAATGTTAGTTTTTAGTGTCATTCTCCATTGCAATGTTTTGGGTTGTGTTTTTTTCTTGGTGGGTGAAGGGCAACTATATCACAAAGAAAATACCAACTGTCACTGAAAAAGTGACAATTGTAATGTGAAGATTAATTTTAGCAAGATAAACAAATAAGAAGTTCTGAGGAAGCGACAACCTACACATAACTTCAAAAACCTCAAAATGGAAATATTGCATGCTTTTCATGAATGCAGCCTAAAGAAAGAATTTATGAGCTTTTACCAAAACTAAAAAGTTGAACTACATTATTTTGAAAAGTTAGTATTAAACTTTGCCTGTGGACAAATCATCTTAGTAGCTCTTCAATAATTGTAAGAAAAAGGGTCAAGATCTCGTAAGAAAAGTGTGATTGYTCATATGTATAGGAAAGAACCTGAAGGCAAAGCTGGAATAAAATATCAGAAAAACAATAAAGTAAAATAAGTTATGAAGACTTCAAAAAGTTAATAAATTAACATTAAAAAGTAATGTGCATTGCATTTGGGAAATACATCTGCTATTTTTCATATATGGGAATTATTTTCTCTAATGAATAGTAGGTTAGATAAAAACAAGAGGAAAGTGGAAAGGCAAATATTAAATTTAAGATGCAAGATAACAGCAAGGAAAAAAAAGCCTTTCTATATGTGTACTGAAATATCAGCAAAATGCCCTGTGATATCAGTTCTGCAGTGAGTCACAGCACAATTATATTACAATTTAAGTAAAATTTGCAGAGGCATATAATTTTTCATAATTTTACTCAGATGGATGTTAATTATCCCTGCCTCCCATCAGTTTCAGTAAGAGAAGGATTAGTAGCAAGATGCAGTACTTCCATAAATAGCAGTTATAAGTACCATAAGAAGAGTTGAGGAGTACTAAGGACCTTTAAAACTATCAACTGGATATTAYCAGTAATGTCATTAACACACACTTCATAGAACATTTTTAAATGCACTGCTTAAATACAAATTTCTATTATCATCCTCTGAAAGTCAAACAGCATTTCTTAATATGTCATTAAAATGTCTTACGAGTATACAAGACATTAGTCATTATCAAAACTCTTTTTAGCCACTCCACAGTTGACAGCTTTAGAGATTTATCTTGTATACTTTGAGTAGAGTAGTAGAATATACTTCAAAAATAGCAATTGAACTATCAATTTCAGTTTTGACATGGATTACTTTCCCTCTGGTTGCATTTTTCCATTTGGCTAATCACTAGGATATTATATTGTTCTGAGTTTGTCCCTCCTCAAAGCAAATAGCTTAATTCATATTGAGAACTGCATAGAGCAAAAGCTTAATTGCTACGTATGAGCACTTGCTGTGATTTACAAAACCACATTGTCACTACTGCTTAGTCTGACTGGTTTCCTGGATATTTGCTGACTTCCAGGTACGTTGATCTTTGGTGCATTTCACTGAGAAAACCCCAAAACTCTATCTCTCTTCCCAGTCCATGTTTGCCTTGTAATTTTCAGGAAAGTTACTATTCTTTACACAACATTATTAGTCTTGAGATGCACAGATGTGGCTCTTGTATAACTGAATAAATTTAGAATTCCCAGAGTTAAGCAAACATCATGCTAGTTTATAATATAGCCATGGTAAAACCTAGAGTACAGTCTCTGGAGACATTTTAAATTATACAAGGAGTATAGAATAGAGAAATAAATACAGAGAGATCAAATCTGTGAAAACARGGAAATAAAATAAATTTTGAAGAAAAGAAGGTCTGGGGACCAATCTAACTCAACGTCTTTTTGTCAACTTGTTTCTTTTTTTAATCCAGACTCCATTAATTCTCTCTTCCTCCCTATTTTACTTTATCTGCAAAGACAGATTAATATCCCCCATATATATATTTGAGCTCCATTAATTTTAGTGCCTCACTCTGTGGATATTGAGCCTGACCTTTTTCTGTATTTGAATCATAACTACACTGTTAAGGAACTTAAGTATAACGTAMGTTTTGCTTATGAACAATGAGGTTCCTGTGGATGCACTTCTCAGATTTGTTCAGGTTTTCCTGGATGGCATCCCACCTTTCAGATGTTTCAAATGCATCACTCAGCTTCACGACACCTGCAAACTTGCTGAAAGTGCACAAGATCCCACTGCCTGTCATCGACAGAGAGCACCATTCCTAAGACACATCCCTGAGGGACATCTCTTGTCACTGGCCTCCCCTTAGACACAATGACACAGACCTGTTGACCATCCATCCATCCATCCATCCATCCATCCATCCATCCATCCATCCATCCATCCATCCATCCATCCATCCATCCATCCACCCACCCACCCATCCACCCATCTCTTTCCAATTTGAAGATAAAGATGTTTCATGGTACCATACTGTAGGCCTTGCAGAAGTCTAGATAGGTGATGTCTGTTTATCTTCCCTTGTCAACCATTGTCTTCCCTGAATCATAGGAGTTCATCAGACTGGCCAGGCAATTGGTCAAGTCCTTCAAGATAAACCTGCTCTGGTGTGGATGTTTTGGATAGCTGCCTCACCATGGAGTACCTTCTGCTCCTCCAGCCTTAGACCTACCTCTGCTGTTTCTTGCTCTTTTTTGTTCTCTAATCTCTCTCTTTGGTGTTTTATGCCCTTTCTTGAACGTTCTTTCAGAGGTGCCATAAGTGTGTCTGAGTGGCTGCACTGCTGATGATCCATTGGGACTGGCTGCATGGGATACCCCTGTCCTTTTCCCTGAGAGATGGCACATGTGGCCCCTGCTGCCAACACCTGGGCACCTGCACTGAGCACAAGAACTTTCTCTGCTTAGTTTTTGTTGTTTTGGTTTTGTCATACTCAGAATACATGTATCTAGCTCCGAAAACACTTGCTCTTTTCATGTCTGCAAAAAAGCCAACTGAACCTTTCAGTCTGAAGATGAGCTGTCAGCTTCATCATTTCCATTCAGCATTTCCCTTTTATTTCTGTGCGTGCAGATGCATCTTCCTGTTTCTATCTACAGCTCATGCCAGATATTGCACTTAGAACTGATTAGTAARAACTCCAAATAAATGTTCTGAACATCATGAATATTTACAGTAAGTAACAAATATTGCAGAAATTATCTTGTGAACATGGGTAAGACACTTTTCGATGTCAGTCATATGATTAATATCAAACTAACAAAAGCAATTACTATTTAAAGGAGAACTTCTCAGATGATGTTGTGTTTACCCTAAGCCTCTCAAGTGACTTAAAGCCATCACTCAAGCAAYATGAGCATTTGAGCTTTGAAATTATCCCTTATTTTACAAATAACCACTGTGAGGATGCTAAGTTTACTAACTGAGCTCTCAAAAACAGAAACAAAACAGAGATGATGTGTGGCAATAGTTGCCATATTAAAATATTCATTAAAAAAAGAAATAAAAATAGACAAACTGTATATTTGATTGTGGCAATATTGCATACACATAATGGTTCAGGTGATTTCAGACTCACTTGGGCTAGAGATACAGCAAAACTCCCAATGTAACAATTTGTCCACATTTAGGACTTTGCTAATACAAAATGGCCAAAGCAAAGAAATCATACCCAGAAGTGTACAAACTACAGCTGAAAATGTATTTTTAGTTTTGCCAAAAGATTTTTATTTTCCACTGGGTTTTTTTAGGTCATGGCAAAGTTGGGTGGCAAACACTTGCCTTCTGAAAAAAAAGATTTATAAATTATACTAATATATTCTTTTGCATTCTTTAAGATGTACCATATACACTGCTGAATATTTGCAGAATGGGCAAAATAACCAATTTTATTATGAAGTATTTATTTTGGAAAAAATATATTTCTATTGAACTATATAASAGCAGTTTGTTATTATGGTCTGTTTGTACCAAGTCAGTATGCATTTCTTAAAATGTTTGTGTCACAGATTTCTATTTTCTTTTAARTATTTGAAGACTGTACAATCCTGAATGTATAATGCTGACTGTAGTTTGGGCTGAAATTTAGTCTTCATGTGCTTTTATTCCTATATCTATTTTTTAAATTATTGGTCTGTGAAACATATTTTTCTCTACATTTAACAGGGATTGACATACACAGCAAAAGAAAAACAGAGTTTGTCACAAACTTCCATTTCTTTCCTTTGAAACTTCAGGAGTACATAACTCGTTATATACCACTTTTCTATTATTTATGGGAGATTTTTATAAAAAGCTGTTAAATGGAACTTTCTGTTACTTACACTGATATCTTCCAAATCCAAACTGTTCAGAATGACATTGTTCCTCTTCCAGATGATGGGAGGTCTCAGGGTTCCCTGGATGGCACAACTTAAGACAGCGCTCTGTCCCACAGTTGCTGCAGTGGTGCTTATTTTTTGATCTTCAGGCAGACTCAGCTGAACTACATCTGCAAAAAACATATTGTTTGTAAGATCAATTAACAGGCAGTTTCATGAGCTTAATTAACATGAACTTTATGTATACTGGTAATTTWAAAATTTTAAATGGAATGAAAGTAAAAAGAACTTCGAAAAGCCCCATTAAGTTCAGAGTATTTCATATAAAGGTCAGCATGACATTTCAATTAAATTGACTGACAAGTATCACCCTGTAAGAAGCAGCATTTGACATGAAAGTGAATTCAGAGGTAAGACTGTAATACACATGACTGTGCATCCAAAGTCAGACACTGGAAGTTATCTGACAATTAAGGCAGTGGATTAGTCAGAACCTCTATTCTACTTTCTTCAGGCTAAGCAACTGCTCATCATTAGTCGATGATAAAAAATATCATTGACTAAAAAAAAATTGATTATTTATATTGATTAAAAAAATTACACGAGATAGGAGTCAAGATCTTGAATCTTTCTCCTTCCATTTATTTACTAAATTGCTCCAACATTAACAGAAGGCCAATTCACTTCTATATCTCATTTGGATATTTGCAAAAAAAAGGATACACAGCAAACTGATGACATTGCACACTCTTCCCTCTCGAGTACTTGCCTTAAGATACAGGCTGATCAGCTGAGAGTTAGCTTTCCACTTGTGATGGGCCKGACTAAACATAATCTATTAAAATTCTATATCCATACCGATTTTGTCATATTAGACAACAGAACTAAATAGGAATTGAAGACCATCCAAGTAGCAATTTTTCCACTAAGCTGCCAAAGCCTGAAAAATTTCTGGGTTTTATCTTTCATTCTTCAATTAAACTGCAAAAGGCATCATGTGTCTGTTTTGAATATGAAGATACTTTCATATAAGAGATAAATTAACTCCTTCATTATAGGAAAGAAGGAATCTGCAAGGAAGCTAAGGTAATCTTTAGATTCTATTTAGTCTCATAAAAGCAATATTTTGTAATTAACACTTTTCCCTCTGCCCTCCTTCCACCCTCCACACAAGGTACAAGCATTAGAAAAGCACATTAGTATCCTCAGGAAAGTAAGTTTAGCTGTTCAATAATTAAAATAAATTCATAAAACAATGTGATTAAAAATAAAAATTTTGTACTTAGTTCCAAAGAGAG
>NW_026623241.1:1383322-1436376 GCF_030028575.1 Malurus melanocephalus | reverse complement strand
GACTCAAAACGTGAGTGATAGTGCCCACCAGACATGCCCAGACTAGATTGACCTTTTTTAACTAGAGGCATTACCTGACACAATGCATTAGAATGAGGAAAGGAAACACACCAATTAAATTGACTCTTCTGCTGTTTACTTTTGTTTTACTTTTTAAAATCTACTGCATCCTCAGAAGCACTTCGGCTTCTATGTTACAGGAGAGAGCTCTTCAGTGACCCTGTCTTGCAGACTCACTGAGACACAACTGCAAAGCTACTGAATTATTCAAAACTCCTTGTTGCCAACTAATGGTGCACATATTTTGCTTCTTTACTGAGCTCACTATGCAAAGATCTCAAAAGGGAGAAAAGCATTCTAATATTTCGTTTATAAAGGGGCAATTATCTGTATTTTTCAAAGTCACTATTCCAATTAGGAAAGGTATGWAGTAAGTATCATGAAATCAGCTGATTTCATAGGGCCCTATATGAAAACTACTAACCTTCACACGATAAACTGACACAGGCAATTTAMATTCTAGAGGATTTCAAAGTCTTTTTTCAATTAACTTCAATATCACTATGGATGCCTACATAAACAAGGCCAGTCACTGTTACAAACATTTATAATTTTTAATTAGAGGATGACACTAGAAAAGAGAGCATCTATCTAATATAAAACTTAACATTTCCTACATTAGCAAAGATGATATTCTGAAACCAAAACAGAGARACCATCATTTTGTTGACACTAAGAGATCAAATGCTGTTTTTTCCAGCTGCCTTGGTTTTAAGATCAATCATAACCTTATAATAAATAATAATTAAGATAATTATGATAACAACAATAATGATATAGGATGATAACACTATTTTTGCCAGAGAAACTACTTAAGAGTTTCTGAAAATAAATTTACTCTTCAATTTAATGTATTGATATGCCATTTGCAATTTTATCTCATGACTATATTGTAACAAAAGGGCCAAATGCATAATTTAAAAAAAATTAATAAACAGTTGTACTACTYGGAACTAGCTTATGTACTGATGCTACATATTTCTTAAAGGTTATGAAAAAAACCCTMTTCTAATAAATGCACTAGAATCACTGCTTTCCTACAAAATACTGAACATCTATGTAAAAACCTGTATATATTATAAAATTATGCTTATTTTTATTATTGCTTAATAGGATAAAAAGGTATGTGTTACATTATAGTTTTTTCTTTTTTTCGTAAGAGAAAATAACTGCATGAATTGTCTCCTTATTAGGGGAAAAAAGTTACCACCCAACCCAAAAAGCCCTAAGCTTACTGGGCAGTACATGGTGCAGAATCTTCAGMAGGTAACCCTGAAAATTCCTGTCCATTAATTCTCTGCAGCCACAGGGAAAGGGRCAAGCACTGCTGAGGTGGGAGGGTGTGGTGTGTCCAAAAAGCTGTCAGGTGCCCAGAGCAGTACTTGTCTCTGAGTTCAGGCACCTCTTCTATTCCTTTGGAAATAGAAAACATAGGCCCAGGAGTTAAATGATCCATTTACCATCTCTTCTCCTTGAAAGGAATAAACCTGATTCTGTGAGCAAATACTTTTTTGACAGATACTGATGTCATGTCACTAAGAGATATTCCTGACTAGGATGACTCCTAGCTTTCCCTCCGTGTTGCCTTTGTAAATCAAGAACAATTGTTTGATGTTTAGTCACACACAGTTTGTTTATTTGATGTCGAATGAAAAAGCAGAGTAAAGGTAGAGAAAGATTGGAAGCAAAATGGATTCTGTTTACTATCACCATCACCAAGCAAAAAAGTAAACGTGGAAATTGTTGGTTACAGAGCAGTAACATTTTAAGGAGCCAGTAGAGGTTACCTTTTATMGCTTGCTATTTATAGACGCATGGATCCTCTACTATGGTGTACCCTATTAATGGGTTTGTTTGTAACTCCTCCAGATGCAATATCAATCTGACACGCATCCCTGGTTCTTAATTATAAAAGTTACTGGATACACTCTTTCAGATGAAGGGGAAAAATGCAAACAAAAAAAAAAGCCTAAACCAAAGCAACTCAAGCATTTAAATAAAACCTACAGTTATAGTTAGGAAATTAAGACAACAGAAAACTGCATAAAAATATCTGGTTAGAAATAAAATAAAATGATGTTTTCACAAAATAAGACARAAGGAATAAAAGCAGAGTTAACTGCTGGGAAGATATTTATAAACTTTAACACTGACCAGGAAAAAKGAACTTTTATTGAAGAAGCTCAAAAATATTCAAGATTTGAAACAACAAAGCAAAACCAAAACCAACCAAACAACCCCAAACAAGTAAAGCAAATCAAAAACAGTCATTCAATCATAACACATTCCTGCACTGGTTGAGGAACATATGTTAGGTGGTTGAAATGGTTTGATAWATTCCCTGGCTGTGAAGCCATTCTGCAAACTCCCCTACCCTTCGTCCTTCCTTATGGTCCTGAGCCAAGTTCTTCTGGCTCCCCACCATGTTTTTGTTACTTAAGTTATCACTGTATTTGATCCAGCTTGAATTTATCCTTCTTGACAACAATGAAAGAAAAGTTTACACAATATTTAGGATTAATGAAGTGGAATATAATAATAATATAATAATATAATAATCCATAATCCATATCTTTTCCTGAAAGACTGCAGTCAATATGTCTGTAGAATGCAATTGCCATTTTCATACAGATCTCATCTGGTTCCTCACCATTGCCCCATAAATGACAGGTGCACACACACCTTCCTTCTACTCTGTTCTTTCCAGTAGGYTACTTCTCAGATTAAAGTATAATGTCTTACTACAAACTGAGTATAAGAACTTGTACTTTGTAATATTAACTTTCACTTTTACTGTGCCAGGCTTTAAAGTTATCCAGTTCYAATCATTAAGTTTGTTTCCCAGGTGGTCCTTGGAGAGCTTCAATGTTAACTCCTTCCCAAAGTGGTGTTTACCCATTTCATTGAACCCATATCATCTCCCTGTCATCCAGGTCCTTATTCATTTTATCATTACTAACTCCCAGGATTTTAGTTGACTAAACAGATTCTAATGTGTAGTCATACCAAGTGCTTTACTGAAAATTATGAAAGCACTTTTTTTCTCATTCCTTCTCTTTAGCTATCTAGAATCTAGGCTATACACCCACTTTTGCTTGTCCTTCAGTTAAAATTAGAWCAAATTATGAATAGTTTTTCTATTATAGTTTTCTAAGTATGTCCTAATATATTTCTGATATCTTTTAAAATATCTCAAGAACTTACTGAAATCAAATGCAAAATGACATCACTCAAACTGAATAAAGAAATACTGCAAATGATCATCAATTAGATTAGAATAGAAGTGCTTCAATTTTCTCAGTTTGATTAAAATGTAGTAATGAAAATGAGAAAGGCAGGAAAAACGAGTTTTCAAAGCTGACATGTTGCAAAAATATTCCAACAGCAATAYGGATAAACAAATAATGAAACCTTATTTTAAGCATTCTTTTTTTTCAAGTCATACATCTTGGGTTGCCATTCCTGGTATGAGTTACACTTTATCAATATTCTTGTAAGTTAACAGATAAAATTCTATCACTGCACTTTTGAAACATAGCAGGGTGGTAGGACTCTTTTAGGAAAAAAAAAAAAAAGCGATAGCTGCACAGTGCTTTGACCAACAATTCTGTTTYCTTAATCCTGAGTACATTGGGTCGATGTGCATAATATGGAATAGTTTAATGTCCTAAATTTAGCACATTTATAGAAAGTGTTGTTATACTTGRATTGGAGTTTTCTGAAGAAGTTAAAGAATAAATTGTAAAAGCAGGGCTATTTCAGTTCTTTCCCTATACATGAAAAAATGCAATCTACAACTTCTTTGACAGCCCAAAATAGCCTCTAGGGGACTGTGCACAATCATAAAATTCATTTCTGGTCTTAGAATACCAAATCAGGCTACTAGGAAGAGAAACACTGAAGTATATGAAATTTATTGAGACTAAGTAGTTTCTCGCTGTCTCTTAGGATGAGTAAAGAAAAACCACAGTATCACTCTGAATAGAAGGTTTYAATAGCTGAAAAGTATGAGAAGATGTTATATTTGTAGTCTGTGTATCACTTTATAATTGATTATCTTGTTAAAGGGAGGAAGGGAGGAAGTTCTTACTCAACTGTAGACTGCTTTGGTTAATTTAATTCCATTAAGAAATGTGCAATTTGAACCTTCTCATTTGCTTTCATAAGTTCTGTGCATTTATTCACAGCAGCACAAAACTCTTCTGAGTCKAAACTAATGAGCATTATGCCAAATGGTACCCACTATTTAAAATTAAGACCCCATCAAGCCTGGATTTATTTTGTTTGCCTGTTTCAAACCTAATTTAAAATATAACAGCTTTTAAAACCAAGCAAAGAAGCCTTTTGTTCATGAACTGCAGTAAGCTCTGTACTTAATGTATAACATTACTTGGTGCCTTGAATTAGCTGAAATGCAGCCAGGTAATGTGCTTTTTACTCTTCTGGCCTTGATCCCACTTTCCTCAAAATGACATAACAAAAGCTTTTTCATCAGTGTCATTTTGCTGTTCTTTTTCAGCCATTTTAAAATCAGCACACATCACCATTAGCATGACTAATTTTGTCATTATCTGCTGTATATTCTGCTTTGAACTTGTTGTAAACATATTATTCACATATTTAGTAGAATGTTTCTGTAAAAAAATCACAGAACATGGTCCATGAGTGACTGTTGTCTAAGATCTCATGCAGTAAATGTCTTTCTGTTCCCAAAATCAATTTAAAAGCACACACAGAAACAAGTAAAAAAAAAAAAAAGACATAAATAATTTTACATGACTCTATAATTTTTTAGCTAAAGAGCTTGGATTAAAATTCAGGCAATATTGGTGTTATTAAAAACTGAAAGCTGTTAATGCTGTAATTATCACTTATTCATTTTTCRTCTTTGCTGACATGAGACTTGAAAAATATTTTTTTGTTGAAAATATAATACTATAATATTGCAATTGCTTCTGATTTTAGGAAGCCCTGTATAAACAAATTCCATAAGAAAATTAACAGAAAATATGACAGAAAACACAATCATTTCTGAATTTATTTATACCACTAGTCAATTAATAGAGAGGGATTGGTAGGTCATGAGGAAACATTTATTTTGTGGGAGAAGTTAAAGCTTCTCTGAAAGACAAATGTGAAGCTAGCTAACACCCCAAGAACAGAATATTTTTAAACTCAAATATCTAAAAGTGTCTAATGTTTATAAATGTTTATTATATTATTATACTRTTTATAAATAATGTTTATTAAAAGTGTCTAATGTTTCAAAAGTACAAAGGATAAAGGACCATATGTAAGCCAACTTCTTGCCTCAGTGAATTTAGCATCTAATTCTTTTATTACTGAAACAGTTTTCTTCTTTGATTTTTTAGGAATAAAAATGACTAGAGAAGAAAATATATTTTAAGAAAATTCTTTAAAATAAAATTACTAAATAAATTATAGATTATTATATTTATGAAAAGTTGATAGACATAGGTACTTTTAAAGTGCTTACCATTGAAGCAAATCCTATAATATTTAATGGTTCTTCAAAGTAGTAAGAATTACTGTAGACTGTGACTGTAAGAAATATCTGAAGGACTTTTGAACCTGGATCAATGAGTAAGTTCATTTGTCAGGAGACAAACAGTGGTGTGATAATAAGCAGTTTCATCAAGTCTGCCCCCTCCAGCAGAGAAAAATTCAAATCAATGACTAGGAATTCTTCGGAAAGGGACTAAAAGTAAATAAAACCCAAAATAATTTTGCTCCATGATTTTTCAACATGAATACCATGYGCAGCTCTGTGTCCTCGCCAGGTAGTTTAAAGCACAGAGGAAAAACAAGCATGATAAAGTTATAGAGCACTTAAAGATATAAAAAATATATAAAAGTAGGCTTTTTTATTTTAAAACCTAATGATGCAGAGAGCTTTTACAGAGGTAAAAAAAAACATGGCTGTCATGGAAATGTTGGAAAAGGTATTGATGACTTGATGTTTCTTCTAAGACTGGAAAGCCATGAAAATGAGCAAGTGGGAGGCCAGGTTCAAAATGAAGGATAGTTTTTATATTTGACGCAATAGATCTGAAAAATCTATTTACCAAAGGTTATTGTAGATTCCAGAAGCTTACATGTGCAGATTACAAAAACAACATCAACTCAAATTCTTGGTTGAAAGAAAGCATTGAACTGGCTGGACCTGGAACTGATACTTTTTTTTTTTTTTTAATAGTGTTAAGGCATATTTCTTAATTTTTACATGGAAATAATCCACAAAGTGATTTCTAAGTTTTCTTCTATAACTGGTAGCTCAGTTAGTAAAATAACAGAGAATAATTTAGGTAATTTTAACATTTTAAATGAAAAAAAGTAAATTAACTGCAATGCACTTGAAATAATAATCATTCTGTACTACCTCCTGAAAATAATTATGCCCTTCTGATAATTTTAATTGCTTTTAATAGGATTTCCTCTGAATGCCATTGCTCATATATTACAACTGTTTTAACTTTTAAAAAAATGTTAATGATGACAATCACTATTAAAATCAGCAATAATCACTTTTTGTTAATTTCAAATTCATTAACTGATTAAGCTAAAATACAACTTCCAAGCTCATTATACGTGTTTTAAATTTCTTATTTTAATTAAATGAAATTTCACTTCCTGTGTCCAGTGACTCAAACTCCCCCTCAAGATCCTGTGTTTCTCACAAATGTGTATAAAATCTACATGTATTAGTTTTTGCCTTGTACATTTGCATCTGTACTACAGGAACACTGAGCATGTTATGAAAAGTATCATTACTAAGTTTGTTGAGGATTTTTAAAACAGTGCAGAAAAAAGATTCACCCTATAGACTATACTGCTTTGAGAACCCTGTGATGTTGCATACGTCATTCAATTGTTTTGAAAACTTTTTCATCCTAGAGGAAAACCCAGGCCAAGAAAGTCAGCTAGTGATCTTTATGGCTTCAAAGCCTTCCATTTCAAGGGAATTCTGCAGCTGCTCCCATAATGTCGACTGCTTGTTTCTCACAGGCTATTTATTAGGGAAAATAAAAACAATCCAAACTTTGCATATCCTGATTGACAGACTAGTTCTTCCTCCTCATGAAGAAAAATGGAATTCCAGCTTTTATGCATTTAAGTCTCTTGAAGAGATAGTAAGAAAAGTGGTAAAGAAGTCTCTCTCCCTCCTGTTTCAACTATCATCTCAGCAGACTGAACCTGCCTGCCCAACCTTAATATTTCCTCTCAGTATGTTCTGTAACCGATTTCATGCACCATTCAATGAATCCTAAGAGAAATTTCAAAGTTGTTGTGATGGGTTAAGTTTGATTTGATGCGTGCTACTGGAATCGCTGATCTAAAAGTAGTCAGATACAGTATCTTAGGTTTATGTGTATATATAAACCTGCAGCTTTTACAGGTTCAATATTCCAAGACAGACAACAATATCTTTCTAGCCAATAAAGTTGCTGCAAAAGTTCATTTTTAAATATGTTTAGAAAAGAATCTCAGAATAAATGAAATAATAATTTTCTAATAACCTAATGCCATTTTTAGGCTCAGATCCAAGTTTAAAGGCTATACTTAAGATTAGGAATATGTAGTTGAAACATTTCCAAAACAGCGGAAAACACACTAGTCCAGAAAATACAATAAGTTCTCTCTCATAAAATGATTCATTACAGTTTAAGAAAATATGCCARATTATCTATTCCAATCATACCTGTCCTGATTTGTGGTTATATCACACCCACAGCAATGACCATTTGTATGGACACATATGAATAATGACTGTGCATCCAAAGCATTACAATGCTTTCTGATACCTCTTCTTAAACACAATTGTTCTTGCAGCAATAGTTACTTTTAAAAATCTATGAAAAATGTTATTTTTCTTTTATTTTAAGATAAGAGGAGAACATATACTAAAAATGACCTGTGTAAAAATAAAGCAGAAATGAAAATCTAGGGGATCATAGAACAGTATTAGCATATGTGAGGAGATACATTTGAATTTTAAAAAACCTCATGGACTTGCAGCAAATTTTCTCATTTAGTGTTCGACACTTTTCACTTATATCCATTGTAAATTCAACAGAATTCATGYCTTTGTTCAGAACATGGAGAATAAGATGACTTTCCACAACAACGCTGACATTATCACTAAAAAAATACTGTCTGTGCTTGAGTTTTAGATGCTTTCTTTTAAAATAGAAAAATAATTCTTGCTATGCTAGTGTGTTTTTAATAGTAAATATTTCAGAACTGGACTGAAATGTGTCAGTTTTTAAAAACAATAATGGAAGAAAGAGTATCAGGTATTGATGCAACATTGATGGGATGTCAAATTTTGTCTCAGCACTCTTTTGTGGCATTTCAGTGCTCAATTTTATGAAGTTAGTATTTTTAGATGCACAAAGCTGAACATCAAATCTTCCAAAATTGCTCTGCTGTGTCTTTGCAACAGTGGTGAGAAAGGTATTTAAGATGTACAAAAGAGGAAATAAAAGTGCAGAAAATATGGGGRAAAGGCATAGAAAAAAGATACTAATCAAAAAAATTTTGGAAGTTACTTAAGCTGAATGAAATTTTACATTTCATGATTAACATTGCCTATCCTGTTTCTTCTTGAGAAGGAGCATTGTTCATTTTTGCCAAATGMAATGCACTATTTCGAAAGCATCACTCTAGTTTTGCTGATAGCATCACATTAACACCAACTTATGCATATTAACAGGTTTCTGAAAAGCTTCGATTTCATACTTCTATGAGTGCTGTCAGCTTCTGTGCATTTCACCAACTCCTCTGGGACATATTTCTGAGCACTAGAAATTATCTACGCAAAGAAATCCCATTTTAAAAAATATATTTTAACAATTTTTCTTGTAGATTCTGGAAATGCTGACTACAATAATGACTGATCATATGGAAAAAAAAGTAAAGATATGTCTGCTTTCCACAGTGACTGTAAATATGTTTGTTAGACTTTGAAGCCCTAAGCTAGTTGTGCGAATGATCTTGCATAATGGGCATATAAATGATTGCACAGATACCACTGTCTTYMAATTATGAATACATKTAKTTAGTWAGGGAGAAAATGTTCAAGAAAAAGTCTTTATTTTCCTTGTTTTCTTACTTATGTTTCTTTTGTAAAATATCAGCGTGGCTTAGTTTGTTTCAAGAATTATTCATAACATTGCATTTATTTGTTT
Organism: Malurus melanocephalus; assembly: GCF_030028575.1. Classification (NCBI taxonomy): domain Eukaryota; kingdom Metazoa; phylum Chordata; class Aves; order Passeriformes; family Maluridae; genus Malurus; species Malurus melanocephalus. Next base: position 1,427,107 of record NW_026623241.1, on the reverse strand, counting down.
GATGGTTGGCTTATTTATAAATTCAATAGCTTATGTTTCAGTTTTGGAATGACATAAACCAAAACAAATACTGTGAAGARATCTTTCTGCTGCGAGCACTGAATGTTCCTCTGAGGTACCAGAATCTGTAATGAGTGGCAACAAAACTTCACAGAATAGTGAGGAARAAATGCAATGAGGCTGGATCAAGCTACAGATTTCCAAAACGGGGATGTACTTGCAGCTGTGAGCAGCCTAAGAAACACTTTTAAATAGCCCAACTAAAATGGAATTCATCAAGGTGAATAAAACTCTTAAAACCAGAATACTTTTCCCCATGGAAATGCTTAAAAATACTTATCATTTCATGCCATCTGTTCCACTCAAAAGACAAAATGATTACTTTTCAATAATAGCTTCAAAAAAACATCTCTCTTCAGGTAAAAAAAAAAAGAAAGAACATATGAAAATGACACTGCAGAGAAAGAAAACCAGGTTGACACCCAATGACCTCAGTGTTTATCTGCAAATCAATAAGCACACACATTTGTATATGTACACAACCTCACAATAGAATGTTATTTTCAAAATCAGTATTTTGGCAGCTTCTTTGATTTACTTCTATTTAAAACTGTTAATAAATCTTTGCTTTTTCTTGTAGCTGCTTTCCCAGCTACACAGAATCTCAGATGCATTTAGAGCAGGCTCTGCTTTTCTCTTTCCYTCTGCCCACCCTTTCATTTCATCTCTTCTTATTCTCATCTTTCATGGCTTCCCCATTTGTTTCTCTACCTTACTACTCCCATCCACTGATYCTGTTCTTCTTGTCCCTTCTTAAATATATTCAGATGTACTATTTATGCAAAAGCTGTAGATACTGAAGAGAGCATCAGCTGGCATTTATGACATCTAGAACAAACAAACAAATTTATGACTTCTGGCTTCATCACTGGGTGAGGTGAGGAGGGTTCATGGCTATGTCTACCTTGTGGTTTATTGGCATAATTTGTGCACTAACCCATTAGAGTTTGCAGGTATGCAYCCTTAACAATTCCAGCCYKAATTCTGGGCAAGATGTATCTGTTCCCWAATGCACATCTCCTCGTGTATGGCAACATGGGAGCTGCAATGTTTGAGTATTCTAGTCTGGACAACAGGGAGATCATGACAGCGCTTTATTTTTTATTTTCCAACAATTTATCTCAGATGTTTTGTTCAGATTTAGATATTAATCTAAGCAGCAATACAGTCTTTAGAAGATACTACCAGAGTATAATTTTGCTATCAGAATAGGAGTGTATACAGTCAGATACAGAAATATTAACCAGATTGTCTTGTACCGCTGCTGACTTTTCAATTTGCACCAAGATGAGAAAATATTTGCAAAACACTGATCACAAATATAAATTTTAGCCATTGAGACTAGAAACTATTCACACTTTTCCATTGCTGTATCAAATACATAATATTTGTGATTATGTCTCTCCATGTGTGTCCTGTAGAAGTCAGCTGCTCTGGACCCAGTCACCACAGGTCACTATGTCTTTTGAAACCTCTATAAAGCAAAGATTCTAGAAATTACTTCTTAGATCACTCTTTTCAGATTATCCTGTATAGCTTTTTGACAAGACCTGAAACATCATTCAGCTGTCTACAATGTCAAGTCCTGCCACGTTTGGAACACTTCCTTAGCTGAAACATGAGTTTTCCCACCATCCCATCCAAGACTGTACAGTTTCACAGTTTATCTTCTCAGTCATGCACAGAACATGCCAATGCATATTGCAGATGTAGATTAAAACTTTAAAGTTTCCACAAAGTTTTAGAAAATCAAACTTAACCTCACTTCCCCCTATTCCAGAACATTCTTTYCTTGACAATCCTTCAGAATCTGGATTTATGATGCTGAGCCATCCCATCAGGATTCAGATGGGAAGATACATCTTCTAAAAGATAAAAATTCCTACTGAATGTTTGCTGGTGAATGCCTGAACTGGAAAGTGCTTCTTCTTGGTAACAATTTTCACTAAGAATGATTGAAGGCAAATGACAAAAGGAAAGGGGGTGTGTTGGAGTGGGGTACACACACAAGGCTGGAACACAAACACAATGAGACACATAGACTAAAACTTGCAGTCTAAGCTCCAAATGTAATCTGAACTAGAACATCAAGCAGAATCCATAGCTCTAGAAACAGAGTCCATGATCTATTGCAGTAACACAGATTCATATTAAAGTTACTCYAATCAGATAAATAAATCCTTATGGTCAGAACACAAATAGCCAAAAAGTGATAATGGTCAAGAGCAAATGCACAAAGAAGGAAACACCTGAGAAGCATATAGTGAATAATTCTGTTTAGCATATATTGGTAATACTGTTATAGCACCCATGAATATAATATTGCCAGGTCAGAGGCAGTTTATAGTGGTGACACTCCCATAATGAGTCCTGTCATCATGGTTTTTACACTAAGGTGATATTAAAGAAAAAACTAAAMYWAMMAAAAAAAAATCCCAAAATKAAATCACAAAAGTTACTCCTTMTTTTCTTATAAGAAAAATGAATTTTAAAAAATTMAATCTCAGATTCACATCCATTATGATTCCTAAACTAAAAACGAATCCTGCTCTTGAGTTGTTCAAATCTATGAAAATAATATTGAATACTTTGTTTTAAATCTGAAAATTCTCTACCTTTTGTTATTGATAGAGATTAAACTACTGCTGTCAGAGGGAAATAGTAAGTTATTATGATAACCAAACATTCATTCCAAATATATAAGCACACAGTCAGAAGATGAAATTTTGGTACATGTCTATCTTCTCACACATATAGAAAGTTTATTGATGAATAACTTTATTCCATTTTCATTTTATAATGAAGACAGGATTTTCTAGGGTGAAATAGGAACAGACAAATTAATAATGCCTAAGGTGTTGTAAACAAAATTTAGAAAACTGATTTAGAATTTGTATAAAATAAAAAAAATTGAAAGCTTTTTTACAATATATTCTATTTCAACCATCTTGATTTTCAGACACTCCACCCTCCACAAACTCTAACTTTTTTTTTTTTTTATTATGGATTGCAAGTTCTACATATTCAAAGTGTCAGTTTCTTTGCTTTCCTCAAGTTGATTCCACTCACTTTCCTCTGCTACTTACACCAAAATACTTAGCTTGTTTCAACTATTACACAATTCCCATCTTAAGTTTAACTATTTATTGTCAGCTAAGAAATTCACCTTAAGTTTGTTTATATCCCTGAAGTCCTGTTCTTCCAGCTTCACTGGATGTCACCATTTGCATTAGAATTTTCTTAGCCCCCATCTTTCTGAGAGGCTTTCCCTRGGTCTTCTGTTACTCATYTGGCAGACAAAAGACCAGATATTCYTCACGAGCTATAYCAGCAKTGAAATTTAAACTWAAATTCTGCCAAAAATTCAGTCACTAAAAATCAGTTTGTCTATCCTTAATCTCACTTTTGATGTAATTCTGGGATGGATGAGGAAAATCATTTCTGGAGAGAAGACCTGATATTAAAGACAATTTTTAATAGCAGACTATATTCAGTTTCTACTTTGGAATCTTTGAGCAGCTTTTAATTTTCAGGAGTGTACAAAGCTCTAGCTTTTGTGAWAGTGCTGATTAGTGAGTGTAAACTATTGAAAAGAGACTTGCTTTTCTTAACCTTCACAAGTATCTCTGCCATAACTTTGCCTTACATTCTATATGAATGAGATATAATGGAATTTCATGCAGTAAATACAATTCTAGGTAAACAATAATAGGGTTGAAAGGTGATGTTGAAAAAAGCCAAGAATGAAACAAACACTCTCATTTTCAGGACTAATTCAACTCTAAAATACACCCCACACTGACATTTTACTATCAACTATATTCATTGACCTAAACACTAGTAGTACTTTTCTTTAAAATGTCTGAAAAACCTGAAGAAACAAATAATAAACCACAATGACTGATTGTCTTCAAACAAAGACASTTCAAATTGAAGAATGCACAAAAGGTTTATAAGTACCAATAAACATATGGGAGGATTATACACTACATTTTCTAAATCCTCACAGGAAATCTAATGAGGAAGAGAGCCAATTATGATTCATTATAAGACCAAMTGCAAATGTTTAGCACATCACTAGCACAAGGTTTACCCAGTACTGGAAATTAGAAATGACAAAAAAGGCCACAAAGCTGAAAATAACATTTTTCATTAAAACAGTAGCACACATAAGTATTCATGGTGTTACATGATAAAAGTACATGGTAATTTTTTGAACTTTGAATAAATCCATTCAAATTATGCACCCTKTGATGATGGCAAATTCAAATACAGAGACTGGTAAAGAATGAATGATAATTTTATAAAACTATTTTAAAAATACAGTGTTAACAAATTTGCAGGCTGTAAAGACAGACACACGATGTTAACATCTGAGCATTTCGTAGAGAAGTGAAAAAACAGTATTTATTCAGCTTTGTGTGGGTACACTTAGCAAAGTACACAYATGAATTTAAGCCAGAAATGGTTTCTACTATGAAAAGATGAGCAATATGGTTAACAGAACAGTACTAAACGTAATTTATTTTGGTCAGGCTTGGATTCACTCAGAGCGCTGCTGGACCCCAGCTAGGGAGGTGTGGATAGCAAGAGTGAACTGCGGGTCTCTTACCATACTCTCAGACTCAAAGGGTCAGCATTTCACAGACTAAAGGTCAGCTCACTACAGGTGGTTTCAGTACTGTTTAACACTTTCATTAGTGACTTGGATGACAGGACAAAATGAATGGTCAGAAATGTTGCAGCTGTCACAAAATTCACAGGATCAGGAAGCAGTTTTCTGCAATACTGCCCTTCAGAGGAAACATAATACATGGAAGAAATGGGTTGACAAACTGAAATTCTACCAAGACAAATGAAAAGTCTTGTACTTGGGACAGMATAAGGCCAAAGTACAGGGGTCCAGCTGGTTAGCTTTGCAGACAAGGATTCATATTTGGAATTCAGGTTTTATTCACAATTGGAACGTGAATAAAGGAGCTTGGCCAAATGCCTGCAAGAATTCCCCTCTGACATGTTCTGTGATTCAATAATCCCAGCTGTGAATTAGTCTGTGAAAAATCTGAATTATTAATGCCAGCAGTTAGAGTTGCAAAAGGCAAAGGTGATCCAGTACATGCAGCCCAGATGGACTTCTGAAAAGCTCTTAACAGTATCCCTCAAGTCTTCAAGAGCTTTGAAGGGACAGCTATATGTTTTACAAACTCTGCCAGCATGACTTCATGCCTCACTGAGGGTCCAGGGAGCAGTAATTCTGACATCACATAGCAGAGGTGTGGGCAGCGAGCCAAAAAAGGTCAAACAGCTCAGGTGTTCAACAGGCCTAGTTCACAACACAATGCTGCTGTTGGCTTGTATACAATTTCATTTGTTCAAAGTACAGCTTCAGTTTACTCCAGTTTCATTTAGGACTACCCAGAATCTCTGCAAATGCGCCCTTTATCCTGAACATGAAGAATATGCAATCAAGTACAGCTAAGCAATTAATCTAAATTGAATGAACTATTAGTCTGATGCATTGCACTAGTTAGGAGCTTTGATTCAAAAGMAAAGGCAATTTTTCCACTTAAAAACACACCTTTGTTTACCATTTGTTTTCTCTTTATTTTTCTTGTAATTATCTGTCTCATTCACTAAAGACCTTTCAGCACCGATAATAAAAGATACAGAAGTTTTAACAGACAAAAGCTATTTTTGCACTATGATTGTGATTCATTCTCCATTTTTTTTGTCAAGACAGAACACCAAGGCAAAGATATGTGCAAAGATAATTAAAACTTCATAATGCAGTAGCAAAAAGTCAAGTAAAGTTGAGACAAACATCTTTTAATACCTTAATTGAAACACTTTAATTATAAATTATATTGAAAGGAGGATAAAAGTCCCACCATCTAGCACTAGTGAAAGCTCAGATCACATGGATTTAAATCTCCAGAGTATAAAAATCTCCAAATTGATGTAATAAACTAGAYGCCTAAAAGCTGCCACAACCTCTTGTCTTCCTACAACCATCATCAACTATTTCTGCCAGGGACTCCCCAGTTATTTGGTGTCAGCCAGGAGAAGTGACCAAGGATCATGTCTTTCAGATTCAGGTTTGGAGGYAGTGGTGGTCAATTACAGATTCTTCTGCATCTTTTTGTTTAGCAAATTTCTTTCACTCTATCAATCACTGTATTAAACTGCTTCCTTGTGTAATTTGTCTCTTCAGCAACTCTTGCCAGCAGTGCTATCATCATTTACCTACTTTCCCGCTGCTGTCAATGAAATCAATTGAAATTAACAGTGTCTCACCAAATAACACATGACCTAAGAAAAACCTGCTAGTCAAATGCTCAAAGTGGGTCCACTGTGGAGTATAAAGATATCCAAAATGTCTTGTTTAGTTAGAAAATGTCACCTTTCCTGATGGAGATTGCTGTGCATTAGATCATGTAAACTATGAGTTGCACTCAACTTTTTTATCTAAAGTAATTTGTTTAAAGCAAACTTGGCTATTTTTAATTACTTGCAGCATAAATATCCAGTCCTAGACACAAAAAGAAATATTGCAGTTCCTTATTACTATGGGATGTATTAAATCATAGGGAAGAAGATGCCTCAAACTTCGTATGCCTCAAACTTCAAATGCCCCCTCTTTGCCAGCCAACAAAAAATTGCTTCACATTAAAAAATTCCATTGTAGAAGTTTGGTATATTCCAAAGCACGTTAAGGTAAATGTGATCAGAGAACGCTTCCTTTTTCTGTTTTTCTGATTAACARTTGAATAGTTGAAATGAATCTCAAAACATCTGCAAATCTAAACCACCTGTTCGTAATGAAGTCATAATTAAAAAATCCAAACACAATACTATACAAAAACATAGGCACAGAACCAAATTCTGTTATGAGCTATACTTTTACTTTATATTGAAAAGTACATATGTGGCAATAACTTAATAAAAGAGGTGCTTGAGTAAGAACAGCCAGTAATGTGCACTAGAAATAGCACACAATTATAAAAGGCATTTAGTCCATTACTCATTACAATGTTTTCTGGTTTTCTCTTGAAAAGAAATTTCACAGGAAATGAAGCTGGGTGTTAAATACAACTTTCTTATCCAGAGAACATGGAAGTGTTAATTCAYTAAAGTAACAGTGATAATTGGTTTTGACCATATTTGTTGCAGAATATGTTGTTGAATTTGTCTAAGCAAAAGCAGGAGTTTATGCAAAAATCAATTTCTGTATGCTTGTTGTACTTGCACATGACTAGTTCAAGTAAAACCATTTTATCTAAAYGTGAGGAGTTAGCATAAATATTTTCAAGTAATTTTAGTAATATAGATCCAAATTTAATGCTCCTGTTTATTGCAAATACAGACRATAAACACCAATACTGCATTCTTGCTGTTGCCTAAAATGAAACATTTAAAATGCTTCAATCTATGAAGTATTTCTGGAACTAATCAATAATGAAATGGGAATTTTAAGAGGAGAGTTGACAGCCCCGGTAATTCACAGTTTTATGCATGAAGCTCTCAGTTTATAAATATAATGATTTGCCAATTTTATTTATTGTGTACCTTCATTTCACTTTCAAATTTCAAGACTTTTTCTCCCCAGAATGGTAATAGAATTCTTAAACATTTAAGATCTCTGGACCTGTCCTGAGTTTTAAAATAACCTAATTTTGTAAAATTCATCTCCTCATGCAGTTCTGTCAGGCGAACGAGAGGACAGCATTCTAAAATAGTGATTCAGGATTAAATTAGCTGAATTATGAATGTGGTTAGAAAGCCTAAAGCAGAGCAGAACTACCATATTTCCACATAAAAAGAAGAGGTCCATGCAACTGCTATTCAACAGCTCCTGAAATGTTCAGATTGGAGTTATGAAGCAGCTCCTCACGGAAATCTTTAACATAGAAATAAGCAWAAATGAGAGCAGTTTTAGTATGAAAGATGTTCTGAAAAGTCTATCAACTGGCTGAAGTGTCTATTTGCATTTAGAGGAGAAAAGAAGGCAAGCAGAACTCAAGATAGGTTGTTACCTGACTGTACAGAGCCTTCCAATTTTTTATTTATTCACTGAGTAGAGTTTTACTCCTCTTATGAACAGGTGTTTGTGCAAAGGACCAAGACTGTGTGTTGTGCTCATATTCCAAGAACAAGGACTCTGCTCTCAGCTTTGCACACCGTGTGTGTTTCCCCAAGATCAGAGCAGGCAATGGGCTATGCATCTAAGAAGATCAGCACAAAGGTTAAAGGACAACCTAAAGGCAGATTGGATTAAGCTGTGACTCTTAGCACTTCAGTCTTGTGTAAAACAGCCCTACTCACGGTATTTTCTACCCTTTCACAAACACCAGATCTTGGAATCTGTTTGCAGGTCTCTTATGAAGAAAAGTCATCTGTGGAGTTGCACCTGGACCTCCACTGAAACTCACATTGTTCAATGTCATTCAGGAGAAGTGGAAAGAAAATAAAGTGGTAAATTTTTCTGGGATAGAATTTCTGGAGAGCAACTCATTAGGTAGTTTAGGAAGCAAATATAAAAGTTGATTTGCTTGAAGACCTAACTTATGATACTGGCACTTCATGATGCATGCCAAATTCAATACACTTAATTTTGTATTGAAAGTATTACATGAAGTAAATTTTAAAAATGCCAAACCTCGTTTACAGAAGGATAGGCTCTAGACTAATTAGTAAAGGCTCAGGTATGAGGCCTTTAGAGTACACTCCTGAGTTTTATGAAGAAATCTACTCAGTCCTGACAATATGACAATAAAAGGGATTGTTAGGTCAAGAATGGTAATCAAACAGAAAAAAATTCCTATGGCACTGTATAAATCCATGTTGCATGAGCAACTTGACTGTTTTCTGAYCCTCCCTCTTCAAAAAAACCTTGCAGGAAAATTTGAAAAAGAACAGCAAAACACAACAAGAATGACCCAACAAGATGTGGGAGGTTTTCCATACATGCAGCTATTGAATGGCTGGGAGATTTCAAAATGGAAAAGAGATGACCACAAAGATATATCAGGAACTTAAGAAAAAAAACCCAAAAAACAAAGCTAAACTGTTTCAGATAAAAGAAATACGAAACAACTGGTCAGGAATTTTTATCACACAAAAACTAAATAAACTAAAATAGGAGGTGTGCACAATAAAGAGAAAAAGACAGCACTTGATTCCAGGACACATTGTATTGTGGAAGTCTCTGAAACAGAATGTTGTAGATGCTAATACCACATGGGTCCAAAAAGCAATCAAACCTATGAGTGAGGCATCTATCAACAGCTATGAAAGAGGCAGTCTCTAGGAAAAAAAAAAAAATCACCAAAGAAGAGAAAATATTTTAGAGGAATCTTCCATGCTTGTGCTTCTTTAGCCATCTTCCCTAAACACTCTTACAACAAAGATCCTGCCTAGATGTACATTCGTTCTAACCCAGAAGAGTTGCTTACATGTATGTGTTGTTACTCAAAGCAGACATTAACTCGACAATTCATGAGCAAGAACACAACATTAATTTTTGTTTAGGATCAAATATTTCTTAAATAGATGACTCAGCAAGTTTTTAAAACACTATTAAAATTCCCTCCAATGAATACATTTCTACCACATGTCTTGGTTGGGAAGAATTATAACCATAATGCAACACAAATTTTTAAAACAATGCTTTCTCCAGTCATTTATTTATGCCAGAGTGGCAAACAGATTACTTGTTGGATCCCTACTATCTTAGAAAATCAGGTTCCCAATTCTAATACTAAATAACTATATAAAGGAGGCTTATGTGGTTTTGCTCTCATRTGGGTTTGCACTGTTTTGCATCTTTTTTTGAGCATCTTTTGACACAATATTGCACTATGTAAACCTCTGCTTCACAGCCTTTGTATGACATCTTCTCTTTAACTACAGTCAAAATTGCATTTCYGTATAAATCACTTGCTAACCTACTTAAGATAAGATTTGACACTCTGTGAGCATGACCTGTTTAGAAAACCAGCTTGAGAATCTACTGACAATTTAATTCTGTATATGACACAGGCACAGAGATATTTTGTYAACTTGTTTCCTCATTTCCTTGGGTAGAAAGTATTCAGGTTTTCTGGTTGGGGGTTGGGGAGAAGATTGGCGTTTTGTGTGTGTTTGGTTTTTTTTTAATATCTAACCACATCTACAATATATTTGAAAATTGCACAGATGTTTTTAGGCTGCAGATAGAGTCACAGAATCATTTAGGTTGGAAAAGGCCTATAAAATCATCATGTCCAATTTTAATCCAGCATGATGAGTCTAAAGTCATGTCCCTAGGTGTCACATCTACACATCTCAGATAATATTCATCCAACTAAATAAGGTTTGAAGTCACCAGAGGGAGTGGAGTGAAACAATTTCATCTATTTAATGATAAACAATTTTATCAAAGATATGCAATCCACACATATAAATATTCCTACTGAACAGCTCACATGTATCTCTTTAATGAATACATAAACAATTATTATATGCAATTATKATATGTTTATTTCTGAAGATTTAGAAAGCCAGGAGTGATGAGAAGCAATCAGTCTCACAGTTTACAGTATCACAGACCACTAAAACAGCTTTAACTGAGTACTTGATAGTCCTTCTGCCTCAACCATACACTTGTCAATATTTACATGGAGTTGTAGCAGCTTAAATTCTGGGGTGACACACTCCTCAACTCCATACACACACAAATATTTTTAGCAGTGACAGTGTATTAGAAGCTACTTACAAACACTACAGAGATCTGTGCTATGTTAACCAGGCAAATCCTTGATGACAAAAGATTGACTTGCTGAAATAAAATTTAAAAAACAAACAAAACAAAATGGAAAAAAATAACTTTTCATGTATATCTTCAAACACAGTAAGTAGTTCCAACACTACAGGATTAAATTGATCCTGATTTCCTGAATTAAAATAGSAGCATGTAAATTGTATTTTCCTTCAGTATATAACTTCAGAAAATTAAGCTAAGTACTAGTCAGAAATAACAATTTATCATGATGAAATCCTTTTATCCAAGCACTTTGTGAATGCACTAAAACAACTGGATTTTCTAATATGTATACTAGCAACTGTTACAAACAAGACTGAGATTAATAGATGTATTAAAGAACAATAGTCTGTCTTAAAAAAGCCTKAACACATTTTTTTTAAGTGAATGTTTTTCAAATGATTTTGGGATGCAAAGATCAATTTATTTTTATTTAAAATGTAAAACATTGAGAATTTTAATTTTGAAAATGAATTTATCTTCATTTTCTTTGATATAGTCAATTAAATATTTAGATTTCARTATTTCCTTCACTGTGTACTTCAGCTGGCCAAAAATATGGATGTACCAGGATAGTTGTAAACTGCAAAAGCACATGACATAAACAAACCCTCACACTGTGGAATCATTATATCAAAGAGAAAAAAAATACACCAAACTCAAAAGCTGTGAAGAAATGCTACAATAAAATTTTTAACTATCTTACCACTTTGAGAAATTTAGTAATGAAATTTCCTGAAATAAGAAAACTTTATTGGAACCTAATCCACATGAACCATGAAGGGAACTAAAAGGGATTTTTCTCTCTAATATTTTTTTCTGCAATGCAGATATTTTTCAGTCAATTTATCCTCACTGCATGTAATGGCTATTTGAGGGTATTCAACAAAAAAATCTTCCTGTGTAATGCAGTTTACTCTAAGGTCTACTGAGAAAAGCTCACAAGTTTTGCAAAATTGTAATTATTATTTTTCTATTATTTCTATTTAAAGAATTTTCAAAGTACTTTCATAAAACCTGGTACAAAACTGTATCTTCAGATTTTCTTTTTACAGTGGAAATTTCAGGTATCCTTAAGAAATCTAACTGTCTCAGGAATTACTAAAAACCTTCAACATTCTTCTGACTAATGATTTCTTAATTTTTATTTACTCAAATATGAGAACAAAACCAAAGCAAACAGAGAAGATTTACTAAATACCCAACCAAACGCCTCTAAAAAAACTCCAAATCACCACCAACAAAACCAAACAAAACCCAAAATTAAAATCCTAAACAATAAATCAACAAACAAAAACTCAAACCAAAACAAGTTCTGAATAAAATTACTTAGTAGCACTTCCCYAAAGAGAACATTAGTTCTTGATATTTAAATTCACCAGTAGGCAAAAAAAGCAAAACAATGAATAGATTAATTGAATGGCTTTCTTATGAAATAATACTTTAWGAGCTATTAATATTCATTATGGTTCCAAATGAGTAATTCTGCCTTGAAGTAGAGATACTTAATGCTCGTGCTTGTGGATTAGCTGGTGACTGTCTCCTTTAATGCCCAGTCATTACTTCTTATATTCTGATAGCATTTTCTCTTTCTACTCTCCATCTCACCCCTGTTACRGAGAAAGAGAGTTTCCTTTAAAATAATTTATAAAGAAAACAAATTATAAATTATTATTTTAAATTTTCCTTGAAATTTCCTGAAAATATCTACATACAGGCCTTTGTGGATGTTGGGACAACAATCATAGCCTAATCTTACAGCTACACTGCTCTGCAGAGATGAAAATATTGTCATAATTCACAATACAACAAAAATATTAGCAACAGTACTATAAATCACCTATAACTGATTCCTGAGAAATAAGCAATAGATAAATTACTGGGATRATTTGCTACACATAGCCAGATAATTGTTTGGTGTTTATTTTTTCCTCAACCTTTTGTTTCATTCTCCATAATAAGCTCACTGAAAGATATGTAAGGCTTCAGTCTGGCATTTCGAGCCAATAACAAATGCTGTGAAAGTCAATCTCTACCAACTCTCTAACATGAAATAAGCTGCTACAATGAAGGTGTTTTGTTCCAGTCCTCATCCTCTGCAATCCCATACTTCACAGTGTTATCTCTGGTGATTTACATCACCAAAGCAGRCAAAAGCTTCCAGGTAAATGCACTGATGGGATTAGAGATCAGCAGAGCTCAAGGTTCACAAACAAAATCTCCTGGTTACTACAGTATATAATGATTCCCAAAGACCCTGTGAAATACTTGTTTTATTTACTCATGCAAACCCATGGTGGCTATAAATTTATTACTCGATTCCCACAAAACGAGAAGGAAAATCAGTTGGCATCAAATTGAATTCACTCAGAGGTGCGAGAGAAATCCATGAAATATTTAAAATCTTAGCTATTTCCTTTTTTCTAATGATCAGTTTAAAGTTCTGCCCACTCAATAGAAGAGGGTGCATTTACTTCCACCCAAAATTCCCTAGATTGAAAATATATGGAGCACASGGAAGAATTTGAGATAGATTAGGTTGAGCAAAAAAATTACCATGAAGTCCAATAGCTCCTGCTCAGTATGATGTTAACTGGTGTTCTCAGAGGTTAGTGGTGAAATATAACACTCCTTGGAACAATCTAATACTCTCAAGTTGCTGCTGAAAAGGAATTAATGGTACCAGGAGACAGAATAATACCTCTTCCTTCCACAGAAAATGTTTCCTCTACTATTTGTTAACGTGTTTTATTACTGAAGACTCATCAAATTGTAAAGCTCTGATTCAGATTATGTACTAAATAGAATATTTGGGACCTCATATTGAATTAATTGAAAATATAAATTCCTTAAGTATTTTTTGAGTTAGGMTTTGTGGACTTCAAGATCATTTCAGGAATCCAGTGGGAAATCTCATTTATTTCATTGAGTAATTCAGTACAGGGTGGTTTTTTTTTAGATTTTGTTGGAGGGTTGGGTTTTGGTTTTGGTTTTTTTTTTGTTTGTTTGTTTGTTTGTTTGTTTTAAATACTGGCCTATTTTGCTTAGAAACAGATCCACATTTCAAAAAAAATTTCTGAACATGAGCCTGTATTCATTGCATTTGACAACTTAGATCTAAAGCCATTTTAATGAAAACAGTGATGTTTTAGAATATTTTTTCGGGACTGTGAGAATGCAATAACTAAGCATAGGTCTTCATAATGAACACTGTATTTATAGGAACTTCTGGCTGCTTCYTTTCTATAAGGAAAGGAACTAAGCAGTGATTTTTACAGTCATTTTAGCCACTGGCCTCACAGCTTCTCCGAAAAGGTGAACCCAAAGACAGGTTCTGTAATTTTGGACCAGATCAAAACCTTCCATAATATCTGCTGGTACTGGAGGTATATAAATCACTTCATACAAATGCCTCAGCAACAAGGAGTTGAAATMGAGATTTGATTTCTGTGACCTGAATGTCATTTCCAAACTGCAGGGATACTTTTAAATATATACAGCATTAACACATACAGCAGCAACAGACAAGATCCTGGATAATAGCTGCACAACAGATTAGATATCATTAATAGTGTCAAGTGGCACCTGAAAGCACAAGTAATTCCAGTGAAACTACAAAGYATCATTAATAGAAGAGGGGAATAGATCACTAGGTTATATTTTGTCTAGATAATTCTCACACTTTCTTGTATATCTAGAGGTAATTTTTAAAGTCAAGTCCCCAGTGTCAACAGCAATTCTGTGGCTCCTTTTTCTGTGCATTAAGACACCATCAAGAATAGTTCTACACTAGCAATAGAAATCAATTCTGAAAGACATTGTATTTTTTTCCTTCATTTTATGCAGGACAATTGTTACATAAAGCAGTTAGTTAGATWAGGTACAATAAATTTGGGAGTTAATTAATTGTATTCAATCATAAATGTCTAAATCATATTCAATGATTCAATCATATTTGATCATAAATGTCTAAATAAGCGTCGTTCTTTATACTGAAATTACAAAGAGAAGTGCCTACATAAACAGCTGCTGAGTGATCAAACAGAATAATTTATTACTATTTATTTGCTTTTGGTATGTCTTGAGATGCTACAAMGTCCCATGAACACCACCTGAAGTACCTTCTTTGAAATTTTATATGATACTTTAAGGAGGAAAAGAAGAGAGATTATTTCTTTTGGAAAAGATCATTAGAAGAAAAACAAAAAGAGGCAATATTTACAAATAACATAAAAATTATCTTGATACCATAGGAGGCATTAACCAAAGAAAGAAAATCCTTGAAAAATAAAGGAAGCAAGCTGGTTGAGATTCAGTTTATGGAACATATAAACTGAATAAGAAACTGTATTCCACACTCTTATTAGCTTTTGTTTGGCTCTTTCATTTTAGGATTTTGCCTGCCCTTTCAGAAAAAGTTAAATATATCCTTCCCTGTCTAAAAACAATTTGCTGATAAAAATCCTTTCGCTTGTGATTGGCTGAGGAAGAAAAGCAGAAAAGCAGAACAAAACACTAAGATGGAACTGGATCACTTTTAGGATATAATTTTACATGACATGGCCAAAGCAGTGGAGGACAGAACCAGCTGATTCYTTCAGTCCCAAGCTCCCAAAACCTAGCTAGAGTTAAACTTTCTGCTTTATCTGCTTGTGTTAGTGGAAGTAATTTTTCAGGTTCCCCYCTGCACAAACTATTGATCTAGTTATGGAATATAGCAGACAAATAGCTGGTGGATAAATGCTATAGCACCCAAAATTATACCTCATGATATGAGTGAAAACAACCTATAATCAGAAAACTGCAGTGGTCTTGCCAGTATGTAAAACCTTACAGAAGGAGGTAAGCACCTTCATYTGCTTGCAACATTCTGTGAACCCTGGCAGAAACGTTCAAGGCTGAGAGCACTCTCTCAGACGTTTTCTTTCTTTGTTACTGCCTTGGCATCTGACCTTCTGAAGCGGGAAGGGATTTTTTTTTATTCCAGTGCATGTACTTATTTACATTTGGCTGTCCTGTTTATTGTGAATCTATTTTGTCAGATAAAATGAGACTGTTGAAAGTGAACCAGAGAATGCAAGCAGGCATGTTTATGTATGTATGTATAGATACAGAATTATGTGCATATTAATACCTCTGAAAAAGCCTATGCTTCATCTTTGCCTTTAAGGTGGTTCCTTTTCTACTGCAGAAGTTAAAAATTGAATTGCTTGTATTTGTGAGGAAAATTTCTAATTAAGTATGCTAAGGAAAAAAAAATCCTACTTGTAAATACTAATGAAACAAGACTAGTCCCAAAGATAGGTGTTCATATTTAAATAAWATGCAATTGCCTAATTCTTTAAAAAGAAGCTACTTTAATGAAGTAATTTGGTCAACAACATAGTGAAGATGATTTTTAATCCTATCTATACTCAAAATCTTACCTAAGTGTTTTTAAATACTGTTTGAAATCACAGCTGGAAAAGTGCACACCAGTAGTATGCTTGATTATTGCTAGCYCCTTCTTTAGGCCGAGGCTGAAGACAGAGATTTCCCTTATGCCTTCTGTCAAACCTTCTCACTTTTTTACAGAAGTTCTTCTATGCTCAGTAGGGAATGCTGATGGACAGTTACCCTTAGAAATGAGACCTCTTTAATGTTTATCAAATGCAAATATCACTTAAAGGATATGTTGTCAACTATTGTACATTTTATATTTCAGCAGCGTTAGGTACAAACTGACTTGCAAAGAGCCCTTGTGGTATTGCCATGTATAAAAACTGTGGTGCTGTGGCTCCTMTTGCCCCTGCTCAAACTCTACCACCTTGCCTTGGCACTTCTGTGCTCTTATGACTCTGATTTCTGTTACAGAAATATAAAAGAAAAAACACGCCAAACAAACCATTTTTTTTTTAAAAGTCTGTGTGGAAGCTTTGAATAGGATAAATTTCTCCATCATTGCAAAGCCAAATTTTCTTCACTGCTATTCTGAG
Organism: Malurus melanocephalus; assembly: GCF_030028575.1. Lineage (NCBI taxonomy): Eukaryota > Metazoa > Chordata > Aves > Passeriformes > Maluridae > Malurus > Malurus melanocephalus. The sequence goes on along the minus strand of NW_026623241.1, from coordinate 1,410,274 downwards.
TGAATAAAATACAGTAACACATATTCCAGCAGCTGGACCCAACTTCAATGACAAGGCCTTGACATTTCTCAGATCCACCCCTYCACTATAATTAGGCATAGAGACAATTCCACTGGGAAGAGCAGGTATTAAAMTGAGATTTGGTTCCATATGCACATTAAAATGTTGGATATAAAGGAATGAAARAAACCATGAAAAACACACTATCAAGTTCAATTGATGGGATCATGCAAGAGGTCAAAAATTCTAGAAGCACTTTTTTATTTAAATTAATGGCTATGTCTCATAAATGTCTCTAAATAATAAATAACACCATAATATTTTAGAAGACAATCTCCTGCAAATACTATTACTGTTATAATCTTTCACTCATAATATTGTTCTGAAAATAATTTCGGAAAAAACCTCCCTATTTTTTTTTTTCTATTTGTTCTACTTGTTTGAAAGTGTCTGAGCTGGTGAATAATAATCTTTTCCATATTGTAAAATGGGATAATTTCACAATTATRACATATAATCACAAGAAAACATCATCATCATCCTCAACCATTGCAATATGATAAAATAGAATGCAAATTTGAAAATATTAAATACTTAAAGAAAATCCCAGGAAAAAAAAAGAGAGAGATTTATTTCTATTTGGAATAAATATTTTCAACGTTTCCATATAACCTTACTGAAGAAAGTTAAAGTGTTTAATTGTTTCATAGCTGGATGCTTAATTGAGGAGACGTTTTTTGGGGCAATGGTGTGTTGAAAATGTGTTGTGAGTGCATCTTGCATATATTTCCATACATGGATCTGGTTCCCTGTCTATATGAATTCTCTGTATCCTGGTAAATCCTGACCTGCCATTGCTACTCACATCTCACATGCTTTGCTGCAGGCAAACAACACAGCCCTCTGCACTGGGGCTGTCACATKTGCTTTACCTTGGGCTGGTGTGACTGGTGTGGAGAGCTTGGTTTCAGCTTTGGATCAGCTTGTTTATCTGTAAGAGCAGCAGTCAAGTGACCAGGTGGCCCATTCAATTTGTTTCGGTTTTGCTCAGCTTTGTATGCTTTTATAGCATTGCATAGTTTTTGTTAATGCAAGTGAGATACAAACTGAATGAATTCAAACTCCCCAAGCAAAATTAAATGGAACTACATTTAATTAATCCTCAAACTTAATTCAAGAGTATTTATTTTGYCTTCATAACAGAGACTAATATTGTGTCACATCTCTTTGGCACACAATGCACAGTGAGGTAGCAGCTGTTCTTAGGTTTATTTTTCAATATGTAATGAATACATATAACTTTTGTTAACAACACAGRAGAATGAATCTTTCTCTAGAAATCACCTTCCAAGATAGCCTTATGGTTTTAAATAGGGTCTTCTCCACTATTGTATTGCAACAAAGAAACCTAAATGATTCCTAATCTTGTATAATCTAATGTCTTCATTATCATTCATATTAAGGCAATGCTTAACATACCATATGGAAATTATTTTCATTATTCAAAAGTCCATTAAAAATATATAACAAAAAGCTATTCTTATGTCTGGAGTTTTACAACTATACAAAACAGTCCCTCAGAGACTCATCAAAGTCTTATTTGGAAGAACAATGTTTTGCTTCCACTAATACAACATTWGCAAAAAGCATGCTAATGCTTTAAACCTTGGATTGTTATAGATGTAAAAGGCTTCTATATCAATTTTGACATCTATGCACATAATGAAGTTCTAGAAGTACAACATCTAGCCATATAATCATAGCCAATGTGTGTGTTCCCATAGAYGCTACATAATTTTGTTCATTTTTGTAAGCCTAACATGTATCACAACCTTTAAAAAATAAAGGTATTTCCTGATATTTTGATGCTGTAGATGAATTTATCTCACCAYCACAATGACCTAATATCTCCCATTTTCTTCCCCTGCCTTATTTCTTGGCWGTTCTTACACTTCTTTTGCATGAGTTATGGTCTGACCCTTCACTTAATCAATTCAGGTCACAAAGCAAGACTGGGGTGGGAAGTGGAGAGTGAATATTTTTCTGCTGACTTACCAAGTGACTCAGAGGAGAGACTGTGACTGTTAGGACACTGCAAGAAAGGCAGTCAGATAACCTCAGCAAGTAGGATCAAGTTATTTTTAGGAGCAGTAATTTGTTCACCTAAGCTGCATCACAAAATCACATTTTCTGAAAGACTTTCAGAGAAATAAAAATCTAATTCAATGGTCAAAACTAAGAAACTTTCAAGCAGTCTACCTTGATTATTCATTTCATGTWTATTCTTGCTACTTTCCATGGAGCTATTTATTTTCTAATATCAATTCATTAGTTTCTAGTTTAAAACTTTCAGCATCTTTTTATCCTTTTTTTCATTTGATAGTGGCTAAAATGGCTGAGTGCTCATCTGCCCAAAGATAAAGTACAAGAAGATTAAAGCAATTCTGATTACTCAGAAGATTCTGATTACTCAGAATGAAGATGCATTAACAGACTAGTCAATGTACAATAAGTAATTATAAAAAGAATTTAGGACAAACTTGATCTATGCTGCCATGTTGCTGAGCTTTTAGACCAAAGTCAGATTTCAAGATTCAATCTTAATTTTGAGGTAGATAACAGTGAAAAATCATCAATTCTTATCTTGATATGACAAAATATATGGATATTACATTTCACATACTGTATAAAAGTATAAAAGCTGTTAACATCTTTCTTCTTTCTGCTAACCCAGTGGTTTGGTCAACATAATTGTTTGTATTATGTACATTCATCTCGAGACCCCTTTGGCATCCAGAGAACAAATACCTTGCAAAGCTACACCACAAATCTTTCCTTCTTTTCGAGACCTACTAGAAGGCACCTACTAGAATTGGTACTAGAATTTTTCACTGAGTTTGTCAAGAATGTTCTTATCAGCATTCATAAATAAAGGGTGTGGGACAGTATTTCGGTTCCACTGATTATGTCTTGACCACAGTACTTGCCATTAGTGCACCACACAGACTTGTCAATGCCTGYTGGCATCAAGAAAGATTATCCATGAAATCTCCATAACCAGAATCCCTCATAAATCTAGAAGCTACTGGGTATCAYTGATTTCTGCTGATAAGTTTTCTTCCATGTCATGACTATTAAATTGCAATTATTTAAGTACAGCATCCAGACATTTCAAGATTCAAAAACCAAAAAACACCATTTAGAAAAACAAAGCAWGAAAGAGCAAATAAGACTGAAAGGAGATCAGGCTGGTCTTGGTACTTACGAAAAGCTCTGTAGAACTCTTCTAGAGCAAGATGCTTGTCACCATTATAATCATCGTATTTCAGCAAATCGAAAACAGAGCAGTCAGACCGTTCCTTGCCAAGCTCATCCTGTTTTATTACCTGACAAGAAAATTATAACCATGAAATTACATTTGAGCTCTTAGAGTTCTCTGGTATAATTAATTGTTTCTAATAATCATTTAATAGATCATTTTAAGGTTGCTGTGGGGCAATGAACTGCAACTGTGTAAAGTCAGGGATTTCCAGTTACTTCGTAATTATTTATTGCAGTTTTAAAAGTTAATACCTTCAGGACAGACTGAAATGACACAAAAGTTTTTAGAATRTACAGAGCATATATGTAATAGACTGAAGTGCTATAAAAATACTGGGAATTTTAAAGCTGATTTCACTAGATATGTACAGGAATGGTGATTAAAAAACATCCAAGTATGCTTAAAAAAATATTTTCCCAAGTACAAATGGCATAATGCCTTTTTCCTCTAATAGCTAACCACAGAAACCAAATGCAGACACTTTCAAAATAAACTAATAACTCTTACTACCTTACTAATTGTATCAACTTCTTACAGGCTTTTGACAAGCCTATTACCTTACCAAAGACCTGTTATATAAGGAGCTGACCTGGAAAGGCTCCTGTTTCTCAATGGGGACACATACAATTTGTAAATAGATTATAATTAATAGCTATTAGATTTTTAACTCCAATGATCTTACACCAGAGAAATATTCTTTAATATATGCACCATTTTTGTAGTAAGTCTGTGTATGTTTTAGACATCTACTTAGACTACTGAGGAAGAATTTTCARGATGCTGAGATTAATTCAGAAGTGTCATATTACACTGGGAATGTATTAGAAGTACCATCATATGACTGAAAGAGCCCAAACTAATGCAACTCTTTGTTGTAATATTGCACAGTTTACCCTTTTGTATCAGGCACAGAAAAAGGGAATATAGCTATACTTAATTTATAGGTGAACTAACTACTGGTCCAACCCTCTATCACTCTCCCAGAAAAAAATTGCAAAACCATTATACTTGTATTAATGGRGGATATCTTCTGAAAAACAAGGGATATGGGAGCTTTTGTGTTTCAGTTGCTCTGCAAAGGAATTAATTCAGTTACTATTCATGTGAACACAAAATACCTAAAAGAATAATAGGGAATAAAAGGAGCATTAGAGGAAAAAGAATAGACACAAGCATTTTATGCTACCACAAGTCATCTCCTACATAATAATATAAAAGCATTAAAAAGGATAATCACCTTGTTAGTACATTAGAGAGTATGAAAACCATTTACAGAGATAAGAAAAATCACCACAAAACCACCTTTTGCCACTATCAATTAAAAATACATACTGTGCGACCTGAATACTAGCACTAACTACTTCTCATACTTTAAAAGCCATTTTATTGAGTTCACATTAAACTGAATTAAGAAAAAATGAAATTGTGTAGATCTTGCAGCTGGTACATAAAGGACAAAAATGTAGTCTGGGAAAAATTAGTAACTCTAAATCCATTCCAGTTATATAAGAAGTACTAAATATGTAATGGTGTGTATTGAAAACTTTGGCAATCACTGAGATCTAAAGGCAATGAAATGTCCTTAAAAGCACAGCTGGTTCATGGAAAAGGGACATTYATTATTAAAAGCATTGTTCCTGTCAGTGCCTCATTGTTTTAAATGCTTGCTTTCACAATCTTCAATTGTACAAATAAGGACGTCACTTTACCCCTAAAGTGGAAGYAAACCTTCTTTAAATCCCAAAACCACAGGAATTTATAGTACCACATTTTAAATTTCAAATGAATGTTCTTATCTTCCATTTATTGAACTAAAATCCTTTATCTGTTTTGTTGCTTTTCATTTACCATTGGTCAATTTTATTTTTAAAGTAATAATTTAAAACATATTAAATAGAATGATTGTGCTAGTTCCAATAATGATACTACAAATAGGTACATTTTTTCATCATGGCAATTATTTAATTTTTGTCATCAGTAAATGCAGCATTTTGATTACAGATATAAGATTGAATGTTYGTTTTTGTACAGACATCTTTATGCTGGTGATATACTTTGAACTTCTTTGGAAAAAACATTCAACATCAGTAAACCCTCCAAAATGTCTCTGAGGATATATTTTAGAAGGTACAGAAGTGAAGTCATACAATGATTAATCTTAATTATCTGTGATTTGCTGCTAAAAGAGCTGTTCCAATCTGAATTCTCTTGTGAAGGATCTAGCCATCTCCCAATTTTCCAATGTGATCTATGGATCAGATTAACTCGGTGATCAGGAACAAAATTAACCTTTATTCAACTCTTGGGTTGTTGGTTGACTTTTCCTTTGGAAGAGGCATGAGATGAACATTCTGTCACATGAAATATGACTCACAACCAGGTACAGCTTGGAGGGTGGACGTTTAGATTTTGGAAAATTACCTATYTCTGTCGCAGCTTGAAGTGCAGATTAACTGTTATGTGAAGTTACAAGCAGTATGATACTCAAGGAAAGCAAATATGACTACCTGACAAATAAAGGTTGCACATTTCCTTATAGAAGTTTTTTGCAAAACATTACGTTACTTAAAAGTGTAGGATAAATAGAATAAAATTCCATGTGCATGATACACCATCATGTAATCACACTTGTGTTTCATAAATGATCCAACAATGAGCCTTAAATTTTAAATTCTAATAATTTCTATCTATGGAAAAGAGTAAAATTCAAGGAATTATTTAAACCCAGACTGTCTACCTCTTGCTTAAACTAAATAGTGATTTGTTAGGGAGGCAGAAGAAAAACTGGCAAAATTTTTAGCAGGTCACATGCTAGAATCAAAATTCTTACTATAAAGGTTAAAGYGTGATTAAGATCATCTGCACAATTTTATGATTGTGCCACACAAGTCAAGCATGGATTATTTGATTTCAAACTTTTTAGCTGAAAATTCACATCAGAGAAGGTTCACAGCTATTTATGCCCACAATCTTTAGTTTGAACTTGCATAAAGACAGTGAAGAATTTACTTTCCATATTATAAACTGGTAAAAGGCAAAATATACAGCCAATCTGTTCCTGGTTCATTTTGAAACACCTGAATACTGAAAACTTAGAAACTTACCTACATTTTCAAATCAAATATGTCTTTTCTAAAGTATGAAATGCATACATCAGARTTTAATACTCTTTGAAACATGGAGGAAGGATTTGCCTCATTTGAAAAAGATTACATTTCTAAAAGATACAGCACACAATTATCTATTCCTACGAAACAGCACACTGTTACCACAGCTCAAAGCCTCTCAGATTTTTAGTCAGTGCTATTCCAAATTTTAGAAGATTGGGAAAAGAAATCTCATTAAAAATTATAAACTGCACATCAGAATAGATTGTTTCATTCATTTTAATCTGATTTCTGACAGTCAAAATGGGAAATCTGCAGATTCCCATTTTGAATGGGAAATTCAAAATGAAATGAAACTAGATTCATAAATAACATAACACATCCTTTATCAGTCCACCTTACCTGAAGTCTTATTTGTCAGATTTTTTTTGCTTGCCTGTGTTTAATGGTTTTTATATATCTCCCCAAGGAAAATGCTAYATAAATACAACTACAAATAAAACCTTCCTTTAAAACAAATATGGTCATTCAGTTAAAGTGCGTTCATCTTTCCTAAAAGCAAGTACCTCATCACAACAGTGCCACTCAGTGCTTGATGAAGCAATCAAACATCAAACAGCAAACACTGCGATCCAAATTAATCCTGACTGCATAAGGGGGKTTCAATTACTTGTTCCACCATCTTCCACAGCAGTATAGCTTTTCATAAATTGAAATAATCGATTAACTATGAAACRAAATTGATAATAAAGGTTGGTAAATTGTTCCTTGCTTTAAGTTCCCTTAATCTAGCTAAATCATTAAATCAATATTATAATTTAYCAGCAAGCTCTGCAGGGCAGCAACAACATCCTCTATTTCGTGTTTACAGCAGAGTGATAACTTTGATACAATGTAGAGTGAGTGAAGATRCAGGGCTTGTACATCATAGAATGACACAAAGATCTCTGGGCAAACAGATATCAGAACTGCTAAACCCACACAAAGTTGCCCATAAAGGCATGTACTCAATTTCATTTAAAGGCAATACCTCAATACTATCCCAAACTAATCCAGTTACATAGCTCAGATGTGATATTTCTTTCTGTGAACTACTGCAATGAGAAGCACATTTCCCTGCCTTCCCAATTCTGCCCTTAGCAGAGCAGATATCTAATGTGACTCAGAAGATGTAAATGAGCCCCTAGGTGTCTGCAAATATCACACTACAGATGCCTAGCTCACAGGATAAGACCACAACAGGTATTAGGGCCACTCAGATGGGCTGGGTAAAATTTTGGGTAAACCCAGAACCACCAGCACTCTGAGCCTGTGGCTTTGGACTTCACCATAAAACAATGAGTGCAAACAAAATCCTGCTCCATTATACTTCATTTTCACTTCCAGTTAGCACCAGTCCTTGAACCTACTCAAAAAATGAAGATTTCTGCTGCTTTCTTCACAGCCTGCAAGAATATAMTGAGAAATGCTTCTACTTCGTAAAAGCAAAGGCATCTAAAACAGATTAATATGTTAGAGTTTGTATGATAATCACAGTGTTTGTATACTTCATCTCACTACTAATCCCTAAAAGAGTCTGATTTCCATCAATCTTAAAGTTTCATGTAGGATTCTTATTTTAATTTTGAACCGAGAATCAAATATAAYATGTTGAGTTTTTCTTAGATTAGTGAGCAAAAATAGGCAACGCAATCTAAATATTAAGAAATCCYTAATTAATGCCAGAAAATAAATAGAACTATATCTCAACATACAGAATATTATTCTGCCTATGCAACATGTAGGGAAAAGCAAAGTTGATTAAAAACAATAAGAGGAGACAAACTCATTAYTCCTTCTCCGAGTTCCAAGCCCTCCAAATAACTCTTAATTATACCACTGATTAGATACAAAATCAGAAGTCATGAAGGTAAAAATTTAAATGGCAAGGTCCAACCAAGTATTTTGATCAGTTTGAGAAACCAAATCTGACAGAGAGAYGCAATTTGTGTAAGCTGTCTGTCTGCAAACAAGTCCCATGAAATGCTGGCTGGCATAAAGTGCAACAGTAATACCATTAATACAGAAATTAAAAAAAAAAAACCAAAAAAACTTTGGGGTATTTTGCTTTTGCAGAAGCAAGGATGAGTTTTTATAGAAATGTAGTATATTTTAATTTTTCCTATGTTAAACTGGTAAATAAAAGAAATATATTCAGGTATTTGAAAATATAGATGCTAGTTCATAAATAAGGATGTTAACGTCTTTCTTTGACTCTAAAAACYTATCCTTACAAGGAGGGAAAGGAATATTATTACTGTTATTATTACTACTGTTATTATTAATTCAATTTGCTTTCAGGCTATGTCACTTCTGTTTTCTGTAACATTTTGCTTTCTTAACTCACTCGTGTAAGAAATATATAGAAAAAAAAAGCATCTTTAAGTTTAATCAARTATAGATTATTTCACTTGACATACTTCTTCCTTCAAAAAGGAAYTTAAATTTCATTATTCAGCAAGATGAAACATTTTGAGAGCTTATGCATCTTTCACTGATGGCAACCAGAAATGGTTTACTGTTTATAAAATGGCAGTTCCACCACAGCAGAATAACTGCAATCATAACTGGAAAAACACATTTTATTCCCATGCCTACACATAACACTTCTGCTCTTTTTCCTCTTCTATACAACAAAAACAATATAGAGTAATCAAGCAGTCTACAGTGATAGAAACACTGGCATTTCAGTTACAAATGTGTATTGAATTCCGGTTTAGTTTTGCATAACATAAAATAGACAAACAAATGAGTCTGTTAACCACAGAATATTCCTAGCTAACCAGAAGATTCAATAAACTTCCATTATTTTGGATTTATGCAAAATGTTTCAAAAACAAAATGGGTTAAAAACAAACCAAACCCATTAAGGAMCCACCACACCTTACTAGAAACCTTGCAGATATGCTGATCAGAGGTGATGAGGATGATGAAAATCCCATCTATTTCATAGCTCCCACTTTTGGAAGGACAGATACTTTCTCTGATTAGTACCTACTCAAAACAGAGTGGTCTAAAAGGCTAAATTTATAAGTCTTTTCAAAATCAAGTCACTTCTTACTTGCCAATACAGGATTTGGGAACTAAAACATTAAATTAGTCAGACTCAGTGATTAAAGCAGTCAAGGCAGAAAGGAATTTATATGGGGAAAAAAAGTCCATTTAGCCTGCATGGAGCTAAATAATCCCACTGTTTTCCCATTACATTTGCACAGTATATTTGAGTTAAAATTATTTTTCAGCTGCAATTCTGTACTGGACTACAAAGCCATGAAAAATATTATACCCAGATGCTACAATTGTTCAAACAGTAGAAAAAAAATAGTCTGCCAATTTTTAGTTTATTGCTACCAAACTTGAAGAATTAAAATCAAAACAAAACAAAAAAACAAAACCAACAAATCGTTCTTACTATTTGAAACAGTTTTGTTTGTTTTTTTTAAAGAAAGACTTTGGCTTTTTTTGGGAGAAGAATATTAGTTTCTCTTACATCAAGATGCAAATTCATAACCCTAATGACTTTTGATCCAAAATATATCAATAAAATTGGAGTGTTACTGTCACAATTTCCAATCTCCAACTGATTCATTTCAATTTTACATTAGGTAGGATGAATATATGGACACCTATGAGATAATAAATGCAATTCAAGGGCCTGACTGCACAGCAAGACTGATGAGATGTAAAATTTAAGATGCACTATAAACTGAAGTTCAATATTCACATGAACATAAATTAACTTCAGRAGTCTTTGTTTTCTACAGGAAGCATGTTACTTTCCATGTCCCCTTAATATGATTACATTTAAAATGCAGACAGCACCTATAAGTTACGACAACTCAAAATTTTTCTGTGAACMCAACCGAGCAAAAGTCACCTAATCCTGAGAAAGTTTTCAGAAGTATAGTTATGTCTCCCTGTGGATGGTTGACCAAGGCTGGATATGACGTGCCCACCAAAGCTTCTCTGTCACTCCTCRGCTGGCCAGGGGAGAAAAAAATATAATAAAATGTTCATGGGCCAAGAGAAAGTCATGGAGAGAACACACACCAATTACCATCATGGGCAAAACAGACTCAACACAGGGACAAATTAACTGAATTTATTTGAAATCAGAGTAAGATAAATAAGAAATAAAAGCAAATATTAAAAACACCTTTMCTCCAAGAGGCTTAAACTCACTGACAATATTCTCTACATTCTCCCTTCCCAGCAGAGCATAGGGACAGGGAATGGGGGCTGCAGTCAGTTCATTACATGTTCTCCATGCTACTCCTTCCTCAGAGGGAGAACCCTCACTCTTCCCCTCCTGCAGGAGACACTGCTCCATGMACTGTTCCAACATGAATCCTTCACATGGGTGCAGTTCTTCATGAACTGCTCCAGCACTGGCCACTCCTGGGGTTTAATTTTGTGTCTTGTCAAAACATACATTAACAAGGAATTTTCTTTACATTAATCTGTAGATTGAATAATTTGATGTTTCTGCAATGAATTTTAGCAAAATCAAAAAGCTCATGTTTGGGGTTTAAGGTTGTTTGTCTTGTCTCCATACTTGTGAAAAAGCATTATTTTACAGTTGCCATAATAAATTCCACGTTACAGAAAAAAAAAAAAAGTACATGGAGGAAAGTATGTATAGAAAGTTTGAAAACACAATAACAGAAGATTTTTTTATTGTTTTAAATCATGTATCAACTGAATAGAGAAGCATTAAATATAGTTTGCAAATCTATATATGTGATTCCTGTGTTATCCTTACACATAATATATTCACATAAAAACTATTATTTGCAAGATATTTACAGGTACCAAAGTCCCTTGAAAGCTGAAGTTTTGAGAGACTCTAAAAAGCAGCAGGAAAATACAATCTTATAAAAGTGTAGAAAAATACTTTTAAATTAATCTTTTAAAATAGTTTATTAGTAGCTGACATGATACATATGATACATATTTTTGCAATCATGTTTTGTCCTTGAAATTGCCTCTAAAATTTTTTAAGTGAGTTATATGGGAATGATAACTCCAGCCTATTTCTTAATACCGCCATGCAATTTAAAACACAGGAAAATGTCTAACAATCACATCTAAAAGTTCCTAGTATATACTTACACTTTCAATTGGCTGTGCAGTATTAGACCCATTAATACAGTTTAGTCATGATTAGATTTCTCAAATATTTTTGAGATCTAAAATAGATTTCTCTTGTAAATCAAAGTTCATTTRCCCCATCAACACTCTTTAACAGAATGAATCATTTTAGATAAAGCTAGTTCTGTTACTCCTACCAGAGCGGCAATTACTGGTTTAGATCCATAATTATTTAAATTTGTTATTTAGAGGCTATCATGAACTCTCTTACAAGACTTCTTCTGTACTTATTTAGTATTACAGAAGTGATTTACTTCATTATGTTGTTCTCAGCTTATACAATACATCTATACAGCTGGACTGTATGAAGCATGCAGTGAAGAATTTATACTTGGTCACAGCAGCGTAGAGTGTTCAAACCTACTGCAGTATATTTCAAAACATTATATTAAAATTTCTGAATAATCACTACAGAATTTCTGAATAATTCAGCCATTCAAAAATTCCCAGATGAAGCTTTCCCCCTCAGAGGCTCACAAACATTTTCCAAAGTATCCTAAGACAAGTGCKCATGTCCTGACAAAGACAACTGAATAGTCACTGTGCTAATAGGAAAAAAGGCCTAAATCTTACCTGAGATAACTCATTAATGTCCACAAGTCCGTTGTTGTCTGAGTCAAAATAATTGAACATTTGATCTACCAGAAGTTTCTTTAAAGCCATTTTCTCACCAAAGGATTTGTCGTTTGATTGTACAATGTATCTCTGGTTTTGTAGATCCAAYAACATATTTTTCACTTCAGTGTATTCAGTAGCTTTGCATTTATCCCCTGAAAAGAAAACAGACAAACCAAGATTATTTTGAGATTTATTTCCTATTAAAAGTTTAAAAGTAAATAAAACAAAAACCAAAACTGAGAAAGTAAGGAGTATTAACCACTTATAACACTACATACAGGGTTGTTTAAAAAGATTAGAAATTCATTCTGTAGTAGTTTGATCCATAACATTTACTTGTCTGGTCTTCAAATTAGGACAAAAACAAATTATGCATTTTTAGATATTTTCTTAGACAAGGCTTTCTCTTTATAGAAACTAAGGAAATGTTTATTGGTTTCCAAGCYTGTACTTTTCCTATTTAACATTCTGGCAAGGTGTATCTGAGGATTTCTTAAAGTGTTATCTTTGGTAAGGTTTTTCATATAAATGTAGAAATGCAATGTATGCAAAAAACCCCACAAATATAATAGAAAAATGTATGCTATATATTTCATAATAATATTTGAATTCAGAAAGCAGAAATTACTATTGAGTGCTCATAAGCTATCTCTACTTTTTCATTTATTAGACATCACAAGCTTATTTAAACAAGAAAAGGTGGGATTGTCAAGGAAAGAGAAAGGATATCTTTGACAAAATCTGGTTTATTCTTTCCATTATCAAGATTTCTATAAAGTGGAAAATGCTACAGAAATGTCCTGCATGCAGTGATTAYAGTCAGTACTTACTTTAAACCAAAGCACAAAATAATGTATGTCTGGTGCTCTCTTACGGCAGCTGGTGCATATTTTAAATTGGATAGTAAAACAGTTTAAAAGGGTTTGTTCGGGTTTTTTTATTAAGATGACCTTAGATTTCAAAAGAGTTTTTTATAAGACGAGATATGGAAATATGTACCGCATAATACCATGTATTTGTGGCAGATATATATTTAAACCTATCTAATATGCAACTTCAAGGAATGAATTCAAGGCCAGAGCTCTATACTGATTAGCAAAGAAAGTTATTTTGCAATCTGCTTTTTAGTCACTATTCTGAAGATACAAGGATTAATGAGAAACAACTATTTACCTCTTGGAAACTGCTTAGGCAGTTTTGTTTTGCTARGGGATCTTTTAAGGAACATTTAATTTACATGTATGGGACTGGAGTTTATTATCTTAGTATGTTTATTTAATGGTAAATACATCATTATGGTGACTGTACCACTATGAACACCTTCACAGCCATTTCATTGGACAGAGAGAGAAAAAGTCCCCAAATRTTTGTCACTGTCCTAGAAAAACTCAGATCTAGAAGAGAAGGATTTATGATAGAGGTTAAATCATGGCAGAAGACAAAATGTTTTTTGGAATCAAAACCACCCTAGCCTTTTCTGTTTTGGTTTTTCTAAAAGCCACCAACTGTTATGCAGCTATTTAAGTAACAGAAATAAACAAACCCAAGCTGTATTTAACTGTCAGCCTAAGCTATGCATAGCATTTGCATATTTGTCCTCATCTGCCAGAGGCGTGAAGATTGAGGCCATTCAATTTGTAAGAGTTGAGTTCTATGTGACTGCTTTTCAGGGGTCTAATGCAGAAATACTCAGTAGGGAAACATGTTTATTCCTCAGGCATTCCGAAGCTGCAGCGAGCAAACCTTGCCATGTGAGTGGATGTAGGCTCCAGGTGGTGGGGAGGGAAAAGAGCACTTAACTTGAACATTCTCTAATTCATTTGGGGGAACTCCAAGAGACTGGGCAAGAAAACAAGGATCATCTTTGTCTCCCGTAGATAACTTTTCTGGCTGTGTTGTCTTCCAAAAAACGGTTTGGCTTCATGCTGCTTCAGGTGACGGTGAACACTGTTCTACCTAAGCTCTTGGCAGGGCTGGGGGTGGCCAGGAACACAGGAAACATTCTATAGACACTGTACTGCTCAGACCGCGCTACCACATTCACATTTTAGCTCCTGTAGATTATTTGTGCTCAAAAAGTCTCATTCTGCAGTGCTCAAACAGCAAAGCTCTATTCTTTAGAGATACACAACACAGTAAAACAATTTTCTTAATAATGTCTGTTAAATCATGGAATTGTCACAGTAGCACTGATGAATTGCTCAGTGCCTGAGTTAAAAAAAATAAATAGAAAATTAACAATAGAAGTCASACTGACAGTTTTTTTCCCCTTTGAAGCCCAGGACAATGTCTCCCACATCAATGATTGATCAAGAATTGAAAAGAATTTCTCATCTCTATGAAGGCAATAATGTTGCTAATGTTCATTAGAATATTGAAGATTATTTRATTATAAATTCTGAACAACTTTTGCTCAAATTGCACATAGATTTCCATGAGTGATTTTACAAACCATATAAATGTAGAGGGAAACCAATTAAATTTATGTATCACATGATCATGAAAAGCATTGCAATAATTAGTTAATTACTTTTAACTTAAAATAGAGTTTATGGAGAAGAGTTTTAAAGGAATTTTGATCACAGTCCAGGAAAGACATTTTAATGCACTTTAAACATTAACTTTACATCTAAAGCTTAAGGAAAAATGAACTAACGTATTCTCTCACAACACCTGTTCAGAGAAAATTCAGACAACACATTTTCCACAACATTTCTTTTTTTGTTTACTCCTTTTGCAGAGCACAAACTTCTATAGCTAGTATAATAGTCACAAAAGAGCACTTACATGTTACATGTTGATAAACTATTTAGACATTTTTCCAGAAGGGAAAAAAGATCATTTTTTAGTAGRAAACATAAATGCTGTCTAATAAAAAATAATGTGAGAGACTGCTACTGCCATAAATTTGGGTACTTCCTGTAGAAAAGCTTCATTTACAAATTAAGGAAAGTAATATGTTGTAACAGAACAACTATATTATTCATATTTTGATCTAACATTCACTTTCTAAATATTACTATGAATTCAGACAATGCACTTTGAGCCAGTGAGAGAGGAACCTTCAGTTAATGATCTCAGCTAACTGCAGTTGTGGTAAGCCAGGCTTCCACAGCTGTACTACATTAAAACCTTTTCATTTTATACACACTTGAAAGCAGTCTTCACACCAAATCTTGAATTTAAGGACAAACATGATGAATGGATRTTACTGACACATAAGGAAATCACAAGGAAACAATGAGACACTCCWAGTCAACACAGGGTACAATTTTATTAACAAATTGCCCTCTTATCTCATTGTCATAACTGCCTTTTACTGCAGTATTTGAGGAAATGTGAAGCTGATGTTTAAATTACAAGAATGAGGCTCTGTATAGAGGAGACCTGCCCCAGGCTGGAGTAGCAGCACAGGGGAAAACTTGGTTGCTTTATTTATGTTCTAATTTAGCAAACATTAGTTGTGAAATAGTTGTCTCAATGACACAGAAACAGTAAATGGGGATTAAGTATGTCAGCCTTTATAGTGAGGAAAAGTAATTTATGCTTAACAAAATTGAGAAAGACAAACTMCTGGGAATATACTACAATTACATTACTTCCAAAACGGCCACTAAATTTGATATAATTACCTACAAACATGAAAGGGTAACCAATACCCATATAATTTATTAACTTAATTTAGTTTTCTAGTACTTTTTCTTTCATTTTTGAACTAGACTTCCTACAAAAATAATAGTTATTTTCTGAAAAAAATACTAGAAAGTAATAATAGAACAAGAAAACAGAAAATTTGTTTGCCTGTTTGTTTCATTTATGGAAAGGATCAGTTCTTCTACACAGCAGTTTTTGTCAAAAAAAAACTCCAACTAAACAAAGGAAAATATAAATGAGAAAACTCTGCTATGATTTATTTCACAAGTCYTCTGACAGTGTCTGTGCAATCACAGAAGGTGTGCCGAAACCCAAAAGTGACAAAACAAACTGGAATCTAAGTGCAATTCTGCAGTCCCATATCTTTCAATTTCTAAAGCAGTGATAGTCCTAGGGTTTACTTCATTCAAACTCAAAAACAGTAGAAAAATTGAAACATTTGCTGTTTCCTTTCATTCAGTACAACAGTTTTTAGCTGTATCTCTGTTACCTAGGAAACAGCTGAAAGTAGAGATTTTGAGTGCTATTGTCCTTCCAGACAGTATTGAATTGATGGTATCTTCCTCTAACAGAAAAAAATGTTCTGTTTAACAATTAGTCTTCCTTAAGTCGCAAGAGAAAACTTTATCACACAATTAACTAATTATTTATGAAAACATGGCAAAGGAATATACACATTCTTCGCACCTGCAGAAAAATATTAAAGAGTCAGCTAAGATAATCCAAAGTCAGATATCAGATTCTTATATTTTGTAGTTTTTAGAAAAAAACTATAGACAGAGAAGAAAAGAATGAACATATTTTAAAAAACACAATAAAGCAAACCATTTGATTTCTGTTCTCAGTTCTTCCACCACATTCATGAATAATACTTTCAGCTTTCCATTTAACAGGAACAGCCCTTATGTCAGATAGCTGTTGACTCACTAATATTCATGGGACATCTATCCCTACAAARGTCATCAGCTGCTGAGAGACAATTTGATTCTGAGCTATTTAGGATTTTGCGCTGGGTTTTAGCTGTGTCTATTTATATCTATTGATAGATTTCTATCTGTATAGCACAAATGGTTTCTACATTTTTCCATTAAAATTACAATAACTTTGTCTACCAGACATGGTGACTAGTTTTCAGTGGACCATATCTCACAGGAAAGTTTTAAATAAACCAAAACCAATATTTACATAAATCAGATTTTTGGAAATGCTATGGAGCTAATAAGCAGCAAGCATACTTTAAACCTTCTGTATCCTAAATATTTTCAGAATAATCTAATTAGTCAAAACAATTACAAAATTACAAATTTGCATGGACCAAACATGAAAAATTAATCCAAGATAACATATAGATCTATACATACACACATGTAGAAACAAATTCAGATTTGCACACACACACATTCATATGCACATACACATGCACATAAAAACCCCTGCACATAGGATAAAGTCACTACTGATATGATCTCATATCAATTCAATTTCAAACAAAACATAAGAGATAACTTGAAGGTCTTTATCCATTCAACATTTTTTCATGATCCATCTGTAGATAAAACATGAAAACGGTAATCTTGCTAAACAAATAAATCAAATAAAATGCACATTTTAGACCACTAAAATTGCTTAGGATTATCTGAAAGAATCTTCAGGTTACCAGATATCATTTCACAATATTTTATTTTTCCAATATCAAACTCTTGTTTCCCAAATACAGAGCTCAAAAATTTTGACCCTTATTCTTTGTCTTCTCCCTGAAGCYCTGGAACCACAAGAGAATCAATCTCATCTGTGCATAGACCTAACTTCTGACCTATGGTCCAGAGTTTGAGACTGGGAGAGAGGTAAACTTTACACTCAAAAGCAACATCAAAGCTTTTCCCTGCTGCAGCTGTGTTCTAAATGAAAGGTGAGAATTGTCTACCATTTTTAAAAAAAACATGAGTTTCCAGGGCTGCAAATTTTGGCCCAAAAGCCACTCAGCTTTACACATTCAAAGTGCCTAAAAAAAAAAAGGAAATAAAAAAGACATTTTCTGTGTTTGGCTTCTGCATKTTGGGAGGGGGTTTGGTAATTTACACAGCACTCAATCAGCAGATGTGCTCCTTTATGTCTTATTATGCAGCATTCATAATTTCTAATRACATAATTTTGTAAATTTAAATTCAGCATTACTGTCTAAATTAAGGTACTCGGTGTTAAGGACTTCAACTACTCAATTCTTTTGTGTAAATAGTCTAAGCTGCTACAAAAATTGTTAAGAACATTCAAAACTGTTGTCTATTTTTAAGTGATATACATATAAAAATACCCCCCACATAAATAAATACCCAGTTATCCAGAGACAAGCACACAAATACAAAATTTTAAAGTTATATCTGTCACTGTCCTTGGAAAATACCTCTAAGCAATTACCATAGCTGCTATATAAAATAGAAAGAAAGCTAGATTTTCAAAACCTTAGTGCACTTTGTAAATAAGCAATAATGAGGTTCTTTCCTCAGATATCACCAGTTAAAATGTTCTTAACCATTYTGATTTTTCAAAACTAAAGTCRTAAGASTAGACTAATAATTTCAYTTAATTACACAGGAGAWRTATAGAAACAGCTTTTCARTGCCTAAACAATCAAAAGTTCAGAYAAACTATTAACATTTTCCTTAGAGAAATACCATTTAGGTTAAGTAACAGTAGAAGATGAAATAAATTTGCATTTAGAAAATGGAAAAAATAGGTAATCTAATTTCATCTATTTTTTTTTTTTCCAGGACTGGTTAGAAACATTATATAAAGTCAGAAAGATAAAGTACAAAAGTAACTATAAATTGAAGCAAAGTACYAAAATCAGCATTTGGTGTAGTGGTGTGTGTTGGTCTTGTAGTTGTTAATGTGAATTAGCTGTTTTATCACAGACCTTTTGACAGAAGAAAATAGGTTGTATAAACTTTCACCTTCAAGATGACACTTGAAAGCTAGAGCAGGTGGACRATAATGAGTAAAACATCATTTTCCACAGCTGAGAAAACAATGAATGCTTGTGTTGTGTGGACTGGGTGTTAGCATCACAAACTGTGCAAGCAGTGCTAGTCTGTATCGGAAAAATGCAGACTMTTCTACAGGACTGACCCTGTATTGAAACAACTCAAATCCACATTTTCATACAGTGATATCACTCCTCAGAATTTCTCATATCTTGTATGCTTTCTTCGTGGTATTATGCAATGGACAAGAAGAGATGTAAATGGGTGCATTTAACAAATTAAGGGGTCTTGTTAATTATTTTCTTGTATCCAGCTCAAGCTTTTAGATAGTTTTTCTCTGTTTGTTTCATACATTTTAATGTTTCTAACATTAAGCTTCCATTTCATAAGTATACATTAATGTATAACATTGATAAAATAATCTGGGCTTCTTTGTCCTTTTTAAAACTAAAATTGAGAGGGAAGACAAGAAAAGCAGTGTGTCCCAAAGGAAGGCATTACTAAAAATGAAGGTTCAGACAGAAGTTTAATGCAGCATTTTATTTTCCCTCTAGTAGAGTTAATGCAACCATTGCTGTTAGTCTTCCTCCCACAGGGCTTAAACAAATTTTGACTTGAAATATCTAAAGTGATACTATGAAAGTTGTGAAATGCTTTGAACTAGATTTAAAAATAATAACTAAAAAAAAAATGAAAAATTACTCCAAATCCAGCAAGGTAACACTTATGGGATGTAGGCTGCATCAGAAAGTCTATGAGGAATTCCACTTCTGTTTTTTGAGATGCTTTCATCTGAGGACTCTCTCTTATTAAAAACAAACAAAAAAGCAAAAAGTTACTGAAAGAGAGGAAATATTAAGCCACAATCTTTCTTTTCCCAAAAGTTTCCCAGAGATGCAGAATATTAACAGGATTATGAAGGTGAGATATTAAGACTGGGCTAAGCCTAACTAAAACACTACTAAAATATTGGGGAAAAACCCAGTTCTGTTGCTTAATTTCTATTTCTTCTCCACCATCACCTCTGCTCACTTCTTCCTTTGTTTCACCCTTTGCACAGCTGAGTTTTGATGCTAATTGAACAAGTTGTTACATTCAGTCTCTAGCTACAGGAAAAGCAGACTTAGTTCTATGTGTGTATATATATGGAACTAAAAATTAGCAATAACTTTCCATCACAAACAATTTTGTCTGAATTTCTGCTCTACTCATAGTTGAAGTCAGAGTCATGTAAACCAAAGCAAGGCAAAAGCTACGTCTACATAATCTGACTTTCATTTAGAARTGCTGTATGAATCTTGCAAAGTTCCTCAGATTATGCACAAAAGYATTTTGACCAGAAAATGGTATTTTGATTATTTTCTTTCACGGTCTCAGAAAAGGCTACCTAGAGTGCATAGATCAATATTTGAATTTAAYATTCCTGAATTCCTGTTTTATGTTTTAGAACACTTTTTAGTAGAGACATTTCACATTTATGGTTTGATGCAAAAAAGCATTAGAAAAAATTAGACTCCAGCTTTTCACCAACTACAATGAAGTTCTTAGCTTTGTTTTCTTACAGCTGAAGCTTTGTTTCTAAGTGTTTTTTGTTCAGCACTTAATCTTCAGCAGAAAATGTCCTCATTCACACAGACATAGGGATTTAAAAAGTAGTTTTATTTCTCTTTGGTTTCTTAGTTATTCAATGTTTCTGGATACAAYCCTTCATGTACTTCAAAAAGAAATATCTACTGATTATGACTAAATTATGACAATCTCTCAAACTGGRGAGCATTTATTCAAATTGGACTTTGCCAGAATTTAAACAAGGTATTAAATCCACCTTTCCATTACATTTTAGGGAGGAAATTCTATAAAATTTAGACAAGATTTTCTTCAAAAACAATGGGTTTCATTCTTCAAAAAAGAAAGTAAATTAAAAAAAATAACAAAGATAATAAAACCCACACACCACAGTACCCATCAGAACACAAACAAGAGAAAACAGCAACAAAACCTAGAGCAAGTAAAGATTAAATTTACTGAAAATTCAACATTTTATAACTGTATATAGAGTAAGGCTAAAGTCCAAACTTCAAATTCCCAGCATTCTATCACACTATTTATAACCTTTCTAACCYACCACAATTTAAAGTCTAGCAAGAATTAAATAGAAATGGATTTTTTGAAAAATACTTTTTGCAAGCTTAAAAATAAGACATATGAAAGGCACAGAAATTCTACTCCAAGAGAAATATTTACACACATACAAGTAGAAATACCAACTCAATGCAGCTATGCAAAAACTGAAAATATATATTCATTTTCTAAAATTTATATTCTTCCATTCCTGCCACCATCTCACTTATCAGAATCAGCAGGGTTTTCTTAAGTTTGATATACTTTTTCCTAAGGATTAGAAATAAATTACCTTCCGTATATTTTTCTAACCTTAGAAATCATTTGTTCTAAGAACTTCCAGAGTACATTGTCATTGTGCCTGCTTATTCATTTTTTAAGTAAAGAGTTTTTTTTTAAGCTGGGTTCCTTATTGTATGAAGAGAGTTCTGAAAKTTCTGTCACATTCAACTCTCCTCAAGATTCAAGACGCTTTTTTTCCTCTTGCATTTTGTGTACAAAGTGTGCAATATTGCTATATTACTTAAGTTTCACCAATACACTTTTCAAGAAGTTTTGACTACACTCTGCAAAAACTTAATATTTATAATTTTATGGTAGCATTTCATATAGTATATTAATTTCAGCTGAAATTTAGAGGAAATTGAAGATGGCAACGTGGTCTTGATATGACTCATTTTACTTATTGAAATGATTTATATTATACTTGATTCTATTTAAACAAGTTTTGAAGATGCATAAGGAATTTTCTCCTTCAATTGTTTCTTTGTTTGAAAGACCATTTGTGGATGAAAATACCATATAGCAACTATAATCACAATTTTTAGATGTTACAAGCACTTTCCGGATCTGTCTTGTTTCATGTCAATAAAGAGTGGAAAGCTCTCATGAATTTTTTATTACTCTTGCAATCAAATGTTATATTTCTTCAATAATGCTAAAATTTATTTATGTTTGTGTTGGCCAGTTAATGATTTTTCTTGGGAACATATTAGGGATCACTGAGCACAATGCTGAGATAGTGGAAGCTTGTCTTTTTGCTGTGTAACACGTACACTGCTTCCTGAACAGGTACAGTCACTGTATTTTATATAAAAACTCAGAAACAGGTGGTCTKATTTATCTGTATGAACATGACAGTGATCACAAGATAACTTCTAATACTTTAAAATATGGACTTTCAACCTGTCAACTAATATGTGGCACAAAGCAATTTTGGGTACATCTATCCCCTTACAACAAGCTGTGTAAACTGACAGTTTTCATTCTATACATCTCCTTTTCACAGAAAAATGAAGGGAGGTAGGGTAAGATTTCAAAACATGGAATGTACAAAATGGATAYAATTCTTGTCTATTTGTAGAAGAGTTACATCCACATCTGCTATTTGTATTTTCCTCCTTTCAAAGTTTGACTTTAAAGWAAATAGGCTTTCAGTCTCTGAAAACAAATACTGAATGAGAAAACAAYATTATAGGCTGTCTTTTGGGGTATTTCTCTTTAGGGTGATTTTCAAACCATGCTGAAATGCTCTGCCCCACCATATACTCTGCAAAGTTTCTGCACAGTTTTGAAGCCATACAAGTTCAGCTGGTTTATGGAGATAGAGCCATGCACTCCCTCCAAGAAGTTTTAGCTCGTCCGGAGAGAAAAAGCCAAGAGTACATCAAGAGCAGAGAATCTTTCAGTGACAGAATTAAACTAACTAAAAGACCCTTAACTTAGAGAAAATTATATATATTTGTTAAGAAAAAGTGTGAACATTTACTAAGAGCACTTAATATATCTGATGGATCTCTAAAATAATAAATTAGGGAAAAGGGCCATGTTTTCCTCAAAACTATTGAAGAAACAATCAGATTAAAATTCTTCTTTAATATAATGGAAAAACTAATTTTCAAAATACTAWACCTTATCACATGATATATTATTTTAGAATAAAATCAGTTCCAGTTTCMAATGTAATATTTCAGTTACCCCTGTTAAAGGACAGTAGCACCAGCATGGGTTTAACAGAAATACAAAACAGAAATACAACAGCAGGAAAGTAACGCAAGATGAGGCGCAGACAACATAGAAACTTCACGCACAAATATATTGTGAAAACAATTGTGTTTCAATTTTCAGATTGCTAAACAACAGGTGCAAATATCAAACAAGTTAACAAATAAGAGTACATACATCAAACATTAAATGCAAATAAAAAGTAACCCCCTGAAATGTGATATTGCTATTACAGTTCCAGAGAAAATATGTTGGGAAAATATGTCAGAAACAGAGTGTGTATATAAATATGTATACTTATGTGCACTGACAAAAATAAAGCAACAGCCAAGTTCTGTGCAAATAAGATAGAAGATAAGTTTTTGTTCAAAGTCTTTAATCTGTGGAAAAGTGTCAATTACCCTGTTAAGAACAGGAAAATCGTATCTGAATAATACTGCTTAAGATATTACAGAACAAGTTTAGCTGCAGTTACATTTTTGTAATTTCAGAAAACCAGAAATGCAGTGGCAACATTACAGTAAACTACTAGCTGCTGTATAGAAATAATTGGAGATATAAACAAGGGTCCTCAGAAATTAAATCCACAAACTCATTTAAGAAACTCAAGAAACAAACTTTAAATGAATTTCATTTTTGTTGCTTGCTTGAAATAGCAGGCACAGATTTGATTTTGGTAAAAATCCCTTCATTTTACAGCACCATGGTAAAGAAATTAACATTTTGAAAAAAATATTCCCTTTTCATACATGAGAGAAAATTCACAAATACAATTGTGCTACTACTATCAGATTACTTTGTGGATTTGTTMAACTCTAATCTATTTTTGCAACCTCATTCTAGTTGAAAAGTAACAAGGAATTCATAGACAACATACAGTGTAAAACAGATTCCATGTGCACTGACAAATGGTGACAAAATCTCTAGTGATTCAATGTGACTGAATTCTAAATACTAGTACCAGGCTTTTCTTATTGTAACTAATTAGATACACAAAGCAGATTTTTAAAAATCCCTGCCTGTTAACAAAAAGCATGTATTAATTATTACTTGTCTTGAAGTCTTYTAATTCTAGTATCCATAGGCATACAAAACTGATTTAAAGACTGAAGTCTTTAGAAAAAGTGATACATTGCAAAGAAAATGGTGACATTAGTACTGTGACAGGYACATTGGTGACAATGGTATACTGTGACAGGTACCCTGACTGTGTCAGTCTTTTTTTAAGGATATGTAAACTTCCGCAGTTTTAACCTAAATCTGCCTGTAGACCTTGACTAAAAAGAGAAGAAGAGGAAAAAAAAAAGGTAGAAAAGAGCTTCATATTACCTTAATTCTGAGATTATTTTCAAGTTAGGTAGTTTTCAGAGCCTCCAACCAGTGACAAGTAACCTGAACTTAAGTCTGGGAGTCTCATCTAACTGGGAGATTGAACTCCATCATTTACAACCAAGGRGAACCACAACATCCACGTACTAGAAGCAAGGAACATTATTGCTGCTGGTGGTGTTAGCAGCAGTAGTAGTACTTTTATTATTATACCTGTTCTGAGAAAAGAGTGGGATTAAAGCACTACATAGTGAGAATAATTTTGCTTACAAGATATTCCAGTAGCTCCGAAAAAGYTGGATTTCCTGCTTGTTCTCCACAGCAATATATTGCAGGTTTTCCAGAGACATTTACTCTGCAAATAAACTTGGGAATGAAACRAAATCCTTATTTCTATTCTTTTTCTACATTCCCTATCTAGTAAAGGGGAAGTGGGGAGAATGGACATAAAATTTTCTTTCAGAAATCAAAAAATAACCCTTAAATTGGATAAATATGAAGATGGTAAAGTCATTGGCACTATTGCTGCCTTCCTTTTTCYGGAGCTGTAAGTGTGGATATTCTTTGCATCTGGGTTAACAGGGGGGTGTTCCTGGATTCTGTTTTGTTTTAAAGGAAAACATGAATCCAAAAAATTTTCACTTTCATACATCTCAGAAATTCATTATTATCTCGTCAGATGTATTCGCAGGAAATAAAATGAACAGTATTTAGATACAGATGTTCACCTTTGTAAATTAATAACCTTATTTTACCAACCAACTTCACCTGTTCCATTGTCAGAAGCAATAGTCAAGATCCTCTCACAAATACTGCAAATATATTTTTGACGTCTGAGATAGTCAATGTTAAGAAAATTTAATTACCAGTAAGCAGAACTCTCAGAGAGGCCTCGGAGAAGTGAACATGTGCATTTGCATTTTGYGGCTGCTAAGAGTTAAGAAATATTTTTGGTCTTCTAATCAGCATGAAAATTGGAGCGTGGCCCCCTCTGCACATACTGTATACAACATAACATGGGACTGAACAGGAATAAATATGAAAAGGCTGGAAAGCAAGTGCACATGACACGTAGTTCTTTAAGAGCTCCCTTTTTGTTAAATTAACGTTTCTTTAAAACTCTACGGAACTATCAATTCGAAACTTTAGTGACTTCAAGAAATGCCCTAACCAATTAAAATTACTTTGAGTCCTTCCTTGGAATAACAATCTTCATTAAAGGCTGTTAACTGCAGTCATTCAGCAAGGATACACTGCTGTGTGAGAGTAAACAGAAAATGCAAGAAACCATAACTATCTCCAAGAAAGGGATTATCTAGTCACATTTGTAGGTCAGCTGAAGTGTGTTGTGAACATTCAAAGCAGTTTCATCCTTTCTGATTCATAAGAGGTTTCAAAAAATTCATTATTTTTCAAAAGCCCACCAAGACAAACGGTCAGGAATTTGGGGTCAGCATTGGAGATCAAATACCTGATGGACAGCTTCATGGCATCACAAGTCCTTCTGAAAAAAGTATCAGTGATTTGAGGAGGCACGCTAATGAAGACATAAGTTTGTTACTAAATATGAACCTATCACCTACACAAAACGCACTGCTTACATTTACTCTGAAGAGATGTGGATGTGAAGGGGCTTCTGGAAGGCCCTTTCAAGTTTAATAAYCTAAATAACTTTTTTCAGTCCTCTAGAAGAATGCTTTTTATTTGGATATGGCATGTAACACCAGAGGCATGAGGGGTGTACCCAAACTATTCTAAGTAACAGAAGTGWTCTCATTAAGAAGGGAACGTTTTACCTTAATGGCCTTAATTGTCACGTTCAGTAAATTAGTGAATGTCAGCAAAGTGAATTACACTCTGTTCTTAGAGTCTGTGCTCCTGAAATTAAAGCTGATCTGACCCTAAGGAAGGGGTTACTAGGCCTGAATTAGTGTCCAGGCTTCCAAGATATGCCTGAGGCATTTTGGCAGGCTCAGTCTCAGATCCTGGACAGGTGCCAGAGGGCAACAAGAATTTCAAGAAGAGGAACAGGAAAAGATTTAAATGTGAAAGCCTGACACTAAAGCATGCTGCAAAAAGTGAGATCACCTCACCAAGTCAWGTCCCTTATCAGGCACTGGGGAGAAATCGTGGCATGGCACTGATATTTTTGCTTCTAGAAGCTGCTTACCCATTSTTGGCTCAGATCAGCCCCCTTGGTTTTCACAGGGAAAGCTTCTAATTACAAGGCACCAGCTCAGGCGCATTTCAGGTGCTGAGAGCAGACCTTCTAGCTATTAACTGAGAAACCAATCTATATCTTAACTGGGTATGATCTCTAGGTTACCATTTTCTGACAGTTCCAAGGGACTAAGAAAAAGASAGATAAAAAAAAGCCTTAGCAGAATAAATCTGAAAGTCCACATATGCCAGGTTTGTTATGAACAGTAGACCGAGCAAGTCCTGACCTGTGAAGGTTGCAAGCAGGTTGGCAAATTTGTTATTCCATATTTTGCCAGGGGAAAGAGAGACCAAACACAGAAAAATAAAATCATCATGATAAGCAGAAATCTTTTAAAAAGCAAGTAGGGCTGATAAAAACAAAACAAAACAAAACAAAAAAAAAAAAAAAGCAAGTAGGGCTGAT
>NW_026623241.1:1376702-1383196 GCF_030028575.1 Malurus melanocephalus | reverse complement strand
TTTTTAAAACTAGTATTTTAAATCAGGACAGAAAGACAAAATGAAGGATGTGGGTGAACAAACCATCTTCTTTATCCATGCAAGAACACAGAACATCCTCAACAGACACTGATGAAGCCAAAGCACATACCAGTTAAAACATTTCTGACACGTACCATTTCAACATATTCATTAAAAATAAGTATATTGGGTAATTCATGTTAAACAAAACACTATTGCTGCAATACTGTCACTTTGCTACAAAGCTGCTTGCAAAGGGTCAGATAGAGGAATCTAGATTCAAATCTGAGCACAAACTAACTTTTTGTTGCRTATCTCAGCACAAGAGTTGAGGAACACTCAAACTCTTCTCAGCAGAAAATTTTCCCAGTTTAGTATCTACAAGTAGGTATATATTTAGCCAGTTATTTGGATCTTCTTTTATCTCATCAKCAAGATGTGCTACCATGGTATGACCTTCTGGAACAGAATCTATAGCAAATATTTTCCTTCAAAGCTGTTTCTCATCACACAATACTTATGGGGACTTTTTTTGGTCAAAGGTAGTCCTCTAAGGAGAATTTTACCAGACATATGTAATCATTATATAACCATTTCTTGGTGTCTATTAAGATGTTATCAGATTTGAAGAAAAATACTTTGTCAGAACAGAAATATTTGGTCAGCAACAAGAACAAGCTGTTTAAAGAGCAGCATTCAAAACAGATGTGGTTTCTATTACTGCCCTTTTGCCATTTAATACTAAAAACAGGTCCAATTTATTTAGATTATTATTTGTTCAATGCTAAAAATGTCATGCTCAGCAAATATAAATGCTATCTTTTCAGAAGCGCTTATATTCTAAAGGCAAAGTCATAGAATGTGATCACACACCTCTTTCCCTTACCTCTGTTCCTCTGCCACTAAATTTTCCTTGATGGCTTCTGACTTGTTAAATGAGTTGGTTTACTCAGTACAGTAGAATTAACTATGTGAAAAGCAAAAGAGACCTCACAATCTTGTATTGGCACAGAATTTCTGACTATCAGAATATGTCATTCCTCAATTACTCAATTAATTAATATGCAAAGTTTATCTAAAAAGCACACACTGAACATTCCCACGCATTGCTGCAGTTGCTCTAGATTATCTTCCTCCACCCTTAAAGCAAAGAGTGATAAAATTTTCAATGTTCTTTCCCTGTGGATATAATGTTTCTATCAAACAGATGGGTGGATTTCTTCAATCTTTCTAACAAGAATTAATGGAAATTAAAAAAGGATTTATTGACTAGTGGCAGATGGCTGAAGGATTTTGCTTAGGTACAACTCATGTAAATTACAAAAAAAAAAAGCAAATTCAACCTCTTGCTGTGGACGAGAAACTACTGCTGCATTAAATCGGAGGCATTCTGTTCATTGTTAAAAGGAAGTAAACGCTTTCCTTTTTACAGCTGAACTTTGCTTATTCCAAAAGTCATGTGCTTGGGAACACTGGGCCAAGGGAATATGAAGTTTGCTTTTTATTTCACAGGGTCGCAGACTGGGTACACTTGGGAGGGACCACTGKGGGTTCCATCTGGTCCAACCTCCCTGCTCATGCAGGATCATCCCAGAGCATGTGGAACAGGATTGTGTCCAGAAGTTTTTTTKAATATCTCCAGTGAGGGAGGCTCCACATCCTCTCTGGACAGCCTGTTCCAGTGCTCAGTCACCTGTACAGTAAAGAAGTTCTTCCTTCCTGTGCATCAGTTCCTGCCCATTGCCTCTTGTCCCATTGCTCAGCACCACTGAGCAGAGCCTGATCCAWCCTCTGACACCCTCCCTTCAACACTGACACACTTTGATGAGGTCCCCTCTCAGTTGTCTCTTTTTATGGCTGAACAGGCCCAGCTCTGTCAGCCTTTTCTCCTGAGACATTTCAGTCCCTCAATCATCTTTGTAGCCCTCCACAGACCTGCTCCAACAGCTCCATATCTCTCATGTACTGAGGAGCCCAGAACTGAACACAGCATTCCAGATGTGCCTCACCAGGGCTGAGTGAGGCACAGATCACGTTCCTTGACCTGGTGGCAGTGCTCTTCCTAATGTGTCCAAGGACACCACTGGCCTCTTGGCCCCAAGGGCCCTGCTGGCTCACAGACAGCTTGATGTCCACCAGGATCCCAATGTCCTTCTTCACAGAGCCGCTTTTCCATACCTGTGTAAAATCTAACAGCTCTGGGTCTAAAAACATAAGAACTGAAATTTTAGAGCACAGTTTGATTTTTATGTATTCATAGTAATTTATTACGATGAAGAAAATTGATTTCTTCTTTGATAAAAACTATTTTTAGAAAGAATTATCTCAAAGATAAAGAGTACTTATAAACCCAAAGACAATGTAAGTAGATTCTGTAAAACATGCTAATAATAACTAATTTTTTTTTTCTCATCCACAAAGGGCTTGATAACCTAATATAATATTAAGTTACAAGCTCTGAAGCCTCAGAAATTATACATAAAAAAGATGATCATTTATTTATAGGTTCCCATTAAATGTTTATGTTTCTTGAGTTAAAATAAAAGAATTCTTGCRTTTTATGTTGTTGTAATTACAGAAACTAATCAGAGACCCAATCCTTGTTTCTGGTGAAAAAATATCTTCTGTCAAGGCATAATAGTATTTAACCTACATCTGTATTTTAATATAATTTAWAWTTTAATAYTTTCYTGATTTTATGATCCATTTAATTTTTAAAAGCACACTGGAAACAGGTTAAGATGATGTTTTGGGGCATTGGTTTACTACTTGCTTTTTTTTTTCTCCAGAACAATAACCTAGATATTTGTGTAATCTATTTGAAATCTGTTCTCTTACTATAAAACCTCTATGTGAACAGTTATAATTACTGAGGTATTTCAGCTCTATCTAGATAGTAATATTAGTTGCAATTCCAAAATGTTAATGGATTTTCATGTTATAAGCTTTAGATGAAGCTGGCYTCTATCAGCCTTGAGGAAAATTGCAAAACTAAACTGAAGTGACCTCTAAGACCTCATCACACAATATAATTTCTGGTAAATTTCCAAAACTAGCAACACTGTTCCTAAATTTTATTCGTTCCTAAAATTATTAAGTAGATATTATTAATATRCATATATTATCAAACCTTCCCAAGCCTATTTAAAAAACAGTTTACAGATTGCATGATTTCCTGGTAGATGAGTACATTCTGAAGAATAGTGGRCAATTTAAACAGTAGCCAACCCTGMCTACAAGCACAACGTGCACTCAGGAACAGTTTTCTTTAGCAATGCAACACAGGTCCTTTAAGAACTCAAATGGCTGCCCATGMAGGTAAAYTGAAGGATGCAACCCATCACACATWTATTAAAACAAGTTTCCTCCATTTCAGTCAGTGTTAATATTGCTGCTCTGCTGAAAACTGTCACAATTTTACTTTACATATTGACTCTACACATCCAACGGGAATGCAGTAACCTCATGTAAAGGCAGTTAAGTTGAGAAAAAAAAATACAACCCTACGTTTCACTTACCGTGTCAAAATATAGTAACACAAAAATACAAACACAGGGAAATTATAGCTTTGGCAGAAAACATAAASTTTTACAAATTTAGCCAACCAAAGAACCAGTTTACAGAACTACTTTCCTTTCTTAATGTCTCCAYGGGTAAAACACAATTAGTGAAGTCAATAATTTGCCACATATGCTTACTGCTGGTAGATTTCAAAGCTGTCTTCCACATCCTGTTCTCAGCCCACAGTCAGAGCTGTATTCTTAGAAAATGTATRTAGAATTGGTTTGTGAAAAATGCAGCTAGAAAATTAAGAATTAAATCCCACTAACGGAATGCAAAAAGGTGTGTTCCCAAGTCTAATTGAATTTCCACACACTTAAAGTCTAAACTATTTAACTCAAAAATTTAGACCTTTCTGCTACCTTTTAAGTACAGCTAAAAAYAAGTTTATACCTTTTATTTAGCATTTACTGCAGGCTTCAATGATTTAAAAATTAAGTGGGAAGTGAAGCAGTTGAAATATTTAATGCTTATTTGGACTTAATGAACTTTAAATGAGTTTCTAAACAAGTGTCTGTGGGATAGTAGCCTGAATTCTGCTCCATACTGAAAATACATTTTCATAAAACATTCATGCTGAATGCAATTGACTTATCCTTTGAAAGGTGTGTTGGCATTCTAATGATTTTTTTACTGCAATAATTTAAATAGATCACCTTTCTCATTTGAATGCCTGGATTTTAAAAAGTAAAATCTTCTAATTTACTGTTATAAAATGTGACAATTAATTGTATTAAATTGTGATTAGTCCAAACAAGGCAAAACACAACATGTAGTTTCCCTCCATAAGGTAGAGYTCTAATGAAAGTTCCAAATATAAGATGCAATACCACTTTTTTTTTCAAGGTAGACCAAAAGATTTAAGCCAATTCTATCTAATTTATACACAAACTTTGATTTTTTTTAATCAATAAATCTACAAATCACACTTTTTCAATAAAGCAAGCTTGCATATTAACTATTTGGAACATATTAATTCCTAAGAAAGTCATTGACCATGAAGTTTGAAAAAAGAAGCAGAGAATAGTGATACAAAGGAATAAAAATATATAAATATTAGAATATTTATATTTTTAATATTAACCAGTGATATGAGTTTTTAAAAACCTTACTTTCAAACCATTTGATAGTAGAAAAACAAAGCATCAGTTAAAGTTCCYTATTACTCCTGATTAAAATTAATTGCTAATAAATTGAAAGAAATGCAACATAAACAACTGTTTTCATTGATTCTCTGATAGTAAGAACCACACGGTGTAGCTTTTTCAAGAAAGAAATATGACTATTTATTGGAAAACATAATTTATCTTGCACTGAGTCCTCAGTAAAAATACTCAAGAAATATTTCTACATGCACAGCAATATTCTTTGAGCTTTCTTTAGCATTTTAAAACCTCCTGAAAATGGATTTTCATTTTTTTCCCATTCTCTCCTTATCTCTCCAGTATTTTTATTCCTTTTTTTATTCTAAGTAACATATTCCTCCTCCTCTCAATCTTTATATTAGAATTAAACAGAGTCCACAGTATTCTTTAAAGAACACTTTGCATTGTATGYGTAATTCCCCCATAAATCAATCCTTTGGCTTGAAATTCAGGATRAGAGTAGATGGATTAGCTCAAAAATTCACATGGATGGAAAAGTTAATGTAGATTCTGGTATTTCAGCTGCTTGAAGGAGATRCAAGCACATGCTGTTATGAAGGGACACTCTGCCTTGCTCTATTTTCTCTGCCTCTCCCACACTGGTAATTAAAGTCTTTTGTCCCTGTACTGACAACAACTTTGCTAAGATTCCTGACTTGTTTGCCATGCTTTTTTTTATGATTKCCACTTTTCTTGCAAATAACTAAAGTGTAGGTCTAGGTGGGTGTTTGGAAGGTCAGTCTTCAGTGATGCTCCACATAAAGTATGTAAATGGTTTTGCACTCCAGAAATACTGCAAGGACTACATACATAGATGGCTTAACATTTTTACCCATGTTAATTAAGACAAGTATACTCAAGAAAAATTGTCATCCTCATGAAGACTGAGGATATTCAGCACACCAATTATCTGAACAACATCCTCAAATTCCTTGACTGGATTATATAATTATYAAAATAACAGTTGCAGATATTATCCTGGTGTCTCAGACAATAAGGTCAGATATTCTAATGATTTTTTTCCCCTTATTTGTTACTGGATACCTATAGAACTTGTGCATTGCATAGAAGATAATTCAAAAGATAATTCAAAATTCAATTCTATGCATTGCATAGAAGATAATTCAATTCACCAGATAAATTAACACAGAATCAAAATCTCTTAAAACTCATCCTTCCCAGGCTCATTTCTAAGGGAGATGAACTCTCATATTTTTAAGCTTCTCCTGGCACTGATATAATTTTATTTCAAGCGTCACAGTAACCTTTGCAGTTCAGGAAAACGGGCTCTGAATAATTTATAATTGTTTTTAATTTAATTTTGTAGTCCAAAAGATTTGAGGTACTAATGTTGATTCACATAAAATTCTCATGACTAAAAAAATTGATGGGTTTAACAAGCTACACCAAAGTAAGAACAGCAAAAGATCTTTACTGATTCAGATCAATGTGCCCAGCCTACAAATTTGACTTGAGACAAACTGGGTCTCTGTCAATCCCTGTTTCCTCCTTCATCCTCTTTTCCAATCTGCTCTGCAATGGGTCTTTCAGAGGCTGCATGGAAGTAGTTTCACACCTGCTTCACAGCAACATTCCTCAAATATGATTCCAGAGTTAAAATGCTGCTACTTGGCAGTACAAGTGGAGAAGACTTAGTTACTGGAGCTCCATGTATGGAGTCATATTATGTCAGACAGAGACATCTAAATGTAGCTTGAATTTTGACAATCACTCTGAAAAAGTTRACACTAGCAATTTCCTATTGATTTTATAAAGTTAAATGGAACA
>NW_026623241.1:1365543-1375643 GCF_030028575.1 Malurus melanocephalus | reverse complement strand
AATGCTAGGGACTAATGTCAACATCACTGCAGACCTGTAGAGAGATTAAAAGCACTACATATGGAAACAGGACATAAAACCCCTAGGTATGATTTTGAGTTTAGAAACTGCCATTTCTTTCTGAAAGTWGTATCAATTGTTTGAGAGAGGTGCATGTTGCAAACATATAAGAAGTACCTTTCCAGAGAAATTATAACATTTTTCTCTGATACCAAATAAAATATTTTTTGTTTTATTTAATTAGGTCCAGATGTACTATGCCATTGTGAGTGCTCAGCAAAATTTATGAATGAATTGTACCCTGTCAATAGCARTGCTGGTAACTCAGCAAGATCTTTGCATATCACTTTGGCATATGAAAAGACCAACTCAATTTGTCCAATATTCTCAATATTCAATTCAATTTTTATGAATTACTTCATATTCTGCATTRTGCTGCTTTAAATGCCTATGATGAGTGTCTTGAAAGGCTTCAGCATGAAAAGARCAACTGAAAATCTCTGCAGAATGAGCAATAGGAAAAAGGACACAAAATTCTAGTTATGATATGGAAAAGTTAAAGCTTTTTAAACTACTAGAATGAAATAACAGTTGGGAAAATATCTCTTAGGGAGAAAAAAACCCCTACATGTTAGCACATGCAAATTATTCAGGTATCTGCATGGCTTGTAAGAASCCTCTCTRTTCAACAGCACTGACAGTATCCATSTCCTCTTCTGCAATTTTCTCTTACAACAGAAATGAACGCCATGGATTTGGGCTGACAGCTGTGCTCAGGAGTCCTAAAGGGCCTGGTGGTTTTATTGTTCCCAAGRAGTACCGTTCTTACAGGAGGGCACAGCCATGGCCCAAAAGAGATAGTCTCTCTCCCTTTAGACGAATCCAATGAATGGCTTTGATGGTTAAATCCCAGAACCYGAATTTCAATTCATATTCAAGCTGYGAGCTGGTATTGCAAGCACAGTTCAACAAGGAGGGGCAATAGTGCTGACTCTTGCCATTAACCAGGCTGCTCAATTCTAAACATGCTGAAACATTTCTCTGAGTTGAGACTTTTATTTCCTTTTACAATTACTGGATTGATTAATACTTGAGCCTGAAYCACAGATCATCAACTTTTCAGGCTTATGTTACAAGGTATCTCATCTTTCAGGTAGTTTTTTTTTTTTTCATTTTTAACTTCAAGACGACATAACTACACAGTTCAATAGTGTCACTGAGGACTCCAGAAGTGCCCTGAACTCCTGGAAACCCAAGGATGGGAAATGTTTGATGAATAGAGACCTTAGAGATATATGTCGTTCTAGCTAAATGCTTCTTGGYTTTTCAAAAATCTCTCCCAGAGCTCTGACCTTTGTTCCACTGCTCAACTTTAATTCCCTGCTTGTTTTCCAAAACCCAAGCCCTTTTAACCACTGAGACTGCAGTTGTAAGGGACTTATGGATTCAACTATATTCAGTAAACAGATACCATTCAGGTTACATGACTGAAAAAAAGTGATATTACCAAGATATTTTGAACATTCAAGATGAAAATTTGTTAGG
Organism: Malurus melanocephalus; assembly: GCF_030028575.1. Taxonomy (NCBI): domain Eukaryota; kingdom Metazoa; phylum Chordata; class Aves; order Passeriformes; family Maluridae; genus Malurus; species Malurus melanocephalus. The sequence continues at coordinate 1,374,098 of NW_026623241.1, read as the reverse complement.
CAAATATTTGTTAGGTATATAGCAAGCAGCTACTCACAAAACTATAAACAGCGTAAGAAACAAGACCTAAAAAGTCAAAGCAGTAGTTTTTTTTCTGTTAATCCAAATGCACATTAGGTTCATCTGTTCATACAGCAAGGCAACACAAATATTAGAAATTCAAATGAGAAATCTCTTATGAAGAATGCAGTGTGGAAAAAACTTCCTTTTTTTTCCTGTTTCGAGAAGGAAGTTGCAAATTTGAAAACAGATTATAAAAACAGACGATATAGTAACAACTTCCCAGAAAAAGTTGTTTCTAACACATAAAAGCAGTGAAGTACTGTAGTAGCAGGGGGACCTAACAGCAGGACTGTTACAACAAGAAACACCTTGTTATTATATAGTCAACATCTGTGCTTCCTAAATGGCAAAGTAAATGAACATAATGGTTACTGCCCTGCATTCACATTTTGCCACCTGTGTATGCATGGCAATATACTGAGTAATCAAATCAGATAGCACMAAAAAAAAMCYCAGAAAAACAAAAATAAAAAAAGCCTGATCTGTCTCTCCACTTATCTTCAACATCTCTATGAAATGTGTTTCTATGCAGCAAAACAACATACAGATAACCCAACAATCAAAACTATTAGCTACAATGAGATCAGGACATAATCAGCAATGTGACTTCTTAATTCAGCAAGATTAAATAAAAATATTGGAGAAGGTCCTACTTGCTTATCTATATTCAGTAATTTTATAAATGGAATTATGTCATAATATAAATCTCAGTTAAGCAATTACTGAAGGATTACACATCTGGCGCTTTTTAAGAACAGAGGTAATAAAAAATYCTTCAACTATTATCATGTAACCCTCAAAACTCTCAAATAACATTCTAGGGCCACACGTGTTGACTTCTATATCTACCAGTACTTTTAAACTTGCTAATATTATTTTTTTTTAAGTAAAGAAAAAGAGAGAACTAAAAATGGTTTCCAGTTATCATGAATAGCTAAGGCTTCCAGATGAAGAACTTCACACCCTTTTGCAGACAAACATCTTCCATAGGAAATGGTAGCCTGTATTACTTAAGACTAGGATTTCAGTTAAGGACAAATCAAGCAAATGCACAATCATCTTTCTGAGAGATCTGCTTCTCTCTAAGACAGGATTTAAAGTGCAGTTGAGGTTGGACAAATCTTACTCTCAAAAGTACACTTTCATTTTATCCCATGATATCTCAGCACTTTGTAAAGTTGCTTGCATTTTATGTTAACCAATATGATTCAAACCCATGTTGCACCAGYGATCCTAGAGAATGGTGGAGTTGCAATGACTCAGTGTTACTGCTGAATTCCTAGAGCAAACCACTGACCCACACTGCTCCTCAAGGGCACAGACAAGCCTGTTATTAAAATTACTTGAAGTCTTTAAAGTGCAAACATACTGGAAAAACTTTTCTGTAAGGCAAAGCATGTGCTGGTACAAAAAACAGAAAAATAAACTTTATTTCAACTAATTCTAGCATGTATYCTTCTTTGCCTTTGTTGGTTTAGGCACAAGGTGCTTGCTCTTAATTATGCAAGATTTTAACCTTTATAATAGCCCTGAGCCATTTTGAATAAATAGCAGGTTTTCCTTTTCAATTTTCCTTTTTCTCTCAACATTTCCAAAAAGTATCTAAAATSTAAACTTTTAAAATATTTCACTGAAACCCTAAGCAAAAGAAGAACCCATACAACATGAATATTATAATAGATTACATAAAATAACATCATTCATATGTCAAGTTTAATTCTGTAACTTTTTATATGCATCTAATTATCAAGTTTTCATTAAATACCTATATATACATTTTTATATATGTGTGTGGGCATAGCTTGGGATTTTTTGATATTTAAAAAAATTCACTAAAAATCTTACTTAATGATTTATAACTGYGTACAAGCACATAATAATTTTGCTTTCAAAAGTCTTAAGCAGTGTTGTTGAATTTCCACACAGAAACGCTGCTGGTAAGACACTGTCTTTAGTGTTTACAGTATTATAGGGAAAAACATTCAAATCTGAATACAGCTWTGAAGTAAAAATGGGATGGCCTTACAGACTGCAGCTACTTGTTCAATGTRTTCTTTTCTTTATTTACACAAAGAATTTAAGCTTACACTTCTAAGAGGTATTCCCAAAATATTTGAAACACTTTTTAATATCAAATGTAGTTGTAATGGGAAACTGCAAGTGTCTCCAAGACAAACAAGTACTTTATCTTTGATCTTCATATTCTCTCTCTTTTTAAGACAGCATTAACAGGCATGTAACATCAGCCTTTGAAGGAATGCACAACAGCTGTTGATATAAAATTATACATGGTTCTTACATTTTATTTTATGCACATGCATGCTTTAGAGTGATCTCTATTCAACTTTTTCAGAAGTACCACCAGGATAAACACTGAAACAAACCAAAATATAAATGGATTCTCCTTACATCTCAGAAACAAATGTGGCCTCGTGTCTTGGGTTGATGKTGTGCCAATCCTGTATTCCTATACTCCGTCAGCTTGTATGCCCAAAAGGTGTCTGYTCCTTTAAAGCTGACCCAGAAGAAGGGGCAGGGGCAGCGCGGSCAGTTTAAAAGCCGGGGCTGCTGCGTAGCCCTTGGGGCTTTTGGTCCCCAGCATCATCAGCGCTGTGGGTGCAGAGGAGTTACATTGTTGCTGTTTAGSTAGCTCGGGTTTGTCAGCTTGGGCAAACAGCTCTCCTTGGACTGCTACTCCTTTCTGYGACTYRTGATTTTTCTGGAACAATTCWGCACCGGCAGGGACAAGCGGCRCCACTCTGTCTCRTCYCAKACTCCAGAAGAAGCCAAGCCGGYGAYAGAAARACACACCAAGCCCTCTGTTTTCATCCACAGTGAGGAGAGGACTATCTAGTTTTTGCCAACGTTGCCCAAGTACCCTGTGGACTTTTTTTTTCCTTTTCTTTCTTTTTTTCCCAGGGACAGGGGCCACCATCTTTCTCCGTACCACATAGCGGAGCGGCTGTGGGGGAGGGAGCGGTATGCATTCCTGGACTTTTAAATATCTAAAGTTACTTTATATCTGTGTCCTGTGGGCACTTTGTTTTGTTAATAAATTATTTTTTCTCTTCACTTTTGCCCGAACATATATTTCATATTGGTGGGAAAAAAAAAAATAAAATTTTTCAATTCAGAGGAAACATTTACTCTGTACGTTTTTCTCTGAAAACGTTGTCTCAAACTGAGACACCTCAGAACTCACAATTAAATTTCTTATCCCTTTAATCCAGCATASTGGTTCATTAAACACAGATTATAAAAGTCTTTCCTCAGTCAATATCCTGGTGCATTAGCAGGTGTGCTGTAAGAACATTGTTTTGAATTTCATCAGATGTGATCATTAACTTATCATGCAGTGGAAGGATATTTCAAACTGACTGTAGTGCCAACACATGGTGTAAAAAGCTTAGGAAAAATTACTCAAGCAAGAACCAACAACAGATTTTGTTTACAATGAAGGACTGAGGAAAAATCATTAACACACTACAGTGTTTTAAAAGACAGATGGCAGGACATGAGACATAAATTTAGCCATRCAACTATAATCATATAGTACACAGAGAAAAAAGGCACACTTTGAAAACTACAGTTAATAGAGTTTCTTTTGCTGGCCGTATTTACACTATCAAAAGCACAAAGTTGGCTATTGACTTGAAGATGAGTGTTAATTTTCTAGAGACCACCCTTCCTTGTGTATTTGTCTTTTTTAAGGGACATTTTTCTTTATAGAATTTTTACTAAGCCATCCAAAAACTGTCAGATTGCATTTCAGGATGGGCACTAAACAAAGGAATTTACATGGCATGCACCTTTTTGTGCCCATATCCTCATCAAAAGATGCTTGAAGTGGAATGACATACTTCATTAGCATTTCTCTTCCATATCAAGTATGTCTGCTGCTGTACATATTTATATCTTGGTAGAGAAAGCCCTGTTCAGACAAGAGCCAAGTACTGGAGCAGAACACAGTCTTGAACAGTTCACCAAACTTCCTGCACAGCTAAAACTTCCACATCGTTCTATTTAAATTACTTTTCTGCTTGAGGAAGACCTAGTAGCCATGTTTTCCATCTGAAATCATGAGGTAACCTGCTACAGATTAGGGATATGCAATATAGTGAAGCAAAACTCCAGTTTCCCATTCATAATCATATTCCTGAATGTGACATTTAAACCTTAAAGCAAACCATGCCAAATGTTAATTACTTGGGCAGGAGGGAGCAATCCTTCCTGTCTAGATAAAAGAATATTCTTTGACTGCAGGTCTTCAAATAGCAACACCCCTGAAGAATCTTGAATCACTGTTCATAGCCATATAATTGTGAAATCCCATCCACCAAAGTAGCTTCTCAATGACTTGTAAGAAAAAAAAAAAAAACCAAACAAACAAAAAACCCAGCAAGAAACAACAAAACCCTTTGATCTTTAACTTAATATCTTTCAGTTTTACTCTGAGCCAATTTGACCAAAGGCACAGAATAAAGCTGCATGTTACCTGTATACTTCAACAAATAATTCTTGCCATTTCAGCTACTGGTTGCACACACAGGTTGTATACAATATAAATTTGTAATGAAAAATAATTACAAATCCTAAACTGAATATATAATACTGTTTGTATTCACCAATGAATTGCAAACATTCGCATGAACAATAGCTTGTGGAAGGGATTTAAACTGGATGGCTTTTATGGATTCAGATGGACAAAGATGCAGTCTTTATGCATTRGATTAATACTAACAACTGTTACTAATAAATTCTGACATGGTTTATAGATCTTTTAAAACAGATTAAGCAATTCATCTTGCATAGACAATGAGCTCTAATACAGGTTTAGCTTCAGTGGAAGCAAAGAGAGAAAGTTCTCTGACTCATCATGGAACCTTGATAGAGATGTTTTCAGCTGCTCAACAAATAATCAGATCTCATAAGTCCCAGACTGCAAATGACATTTAATGGCTACTCTCCTGACCTCTGGTTATGCTCCTCACACACACATTCTGCTACYCCTCTGTCTCACCCATTTTCAGTAACTGGCTGCTGGACCAAGCAGGGCTARAGATGCTGCAGATCTGTAYTGCAGTGTCATCTCTTCTRCACTCATCACCTCATGTTTGACACCCCCAGTGACCACCCCCACACACAACGTGCTCAAAAGCCTCAGTGCACAGCGCCATGAAGCAGCAAAAAGGCTGCCATTGTGTGCAGCAGCTGCCCTTTTACTGCTTCACTGTGCCTGGTATTCAAAGCAGCCTTGGTAATAGGCTCAATCCCAACAATGCCACAGTTCCTTCCTACTCCCACAATGTCAGGCATGGCATCTAACAATGGGASACAGTGTACACCTCAAGTCTAAAAGCCTAGTTTGATTCAGCTAGCAAGGAAAGAAAAGCCTTTGGTACAGTTTTATAAATTTTTGTCACTGTTTTACTCAGGGACAAAAGCCTTCATGCACTATTAAAATCACATGTTCAGGGTTTATTTTGCACAGCACTTCCTAGCAAAGTAAACTGCATAAATCTAATTTAACAGCATTTCTTATGGTTCACAGTGACTTCTTTAAAMAAGCTTTCCTCCGGAATTTACAAAAGCCATATATTAAAGCCACAAAAATAAATTATGGGGCTTGGTAACCTCCTCATTGGCAATGACAATAAGTGGCATAAGGCAGAGTTCTATATATTTCTAGGGARCATGTCATTTTCCACTGAGAGGGATTCTCCAATCATCTATTATCAAAGGCAACAAAACCCAGGCAATTAGCATAAGATACAGAAAGAGAGTTTTGTGTGGTTACTTTAGGTTTGTTTTATTTTTTTTCTAATACCAATTCAAAAAAAGCAAGGTTCTTTATCAAATAATTTACAGTTAGCCTCAACATGGAAGCAAAGGCTGTAAGAGTGGGTAATAGCCTGGATAAAGCATATATATGATGAGATAAAGATGATGATGATCACCTATATGACCCCATTCATATGAAAAACACCAGCTTTGAAACTGGACAAAGGAAAATCTGCCATAGTTTCCAATTTGTGTTTGTGGTTAAACCACAATCAAAGCTTACACTATTGTAAACAACTTCTGATTTTTTTTTTTTCAGTTTTGCATTTTCTCTAAAACAGCCAGTATTGGTGCTTTCCAATTGGSAAAAATGAAAGTCACATGATGGCAGTTATTGTAATATCAAATAACAAAGCAATAACTGACAGACTTTTTTAAAAGCAACCCTACACTCTTAGAGGACAAGAACTARGAATAACACTGATTTCCAGCTTGATGCTGTAGCAGATAGATCAAGTATCAAGAATTATTCTTCCTGTAAAAATAGGTTATAAGCTGTCAGCAGAAGATAATTCACAATAATAAAAGAATTAGAGAAAGCAGCATACTAAGCCTCTGCCTACAGTGTTACAGTCCCTAAGAGATGAAAGAACAGAATTTTTTTTTCCCCCTTGAGTGTTTCACTGGCTAAGAAAAGCTAGCAAATTCAATGCAAGTCTCTTTGCATTTTTTTTTTCCACAAAACACAGTTAGGGTAAATGAATACTACTAAGTTTAATGRTCTTCCTCACTGGGACACAGTTTTTTGAAGTTCCCTCTTCTTCAAAAAACCTTTATATTGCCCTCTTCATCAGTGGATTTTATAGCACTTCACAGAGAAAACAAGACAAAATTTTCCTTCAATTCACAGWAAGGAAAACCAAAAACCCCAATATAGATATCAAGAGAGATTCTCAAGGCTGGAATCACCTAAGAATTTTCAAACAAGGTTCTGATGCTGATGACTAACTCCTGTAATCCCAAAGGCTTGCAAGAATTCAACTTGCTTTTTCTAGGTATCTGTTGAGACCACTTGGAGAGTCCCAACCTTTCTCATTCAGCAGCTCCTGAGACTAGGGCTTCCCAAAATCTATTAATTTCCAATTTTATCCCCACAAACATGGTAAACAAAGACACAAAAAAAAGGCTGGGTTTTGGAAGAGGGAGAATGGTGATCCGTGCAATAGCAAGCCTGAAAAGATAGGCTCATGAATGTCCAGACACAGATTTGCCCACCATCTGTGACAGACAAATGAGACTTTTGGCAGGTTCCATTTTATAATCTCAAACCTGAGTTGGCAGATTTTTAAGAGAAAAAAAATTTGAACAAAAGCTTGAAGAGCAGATCACTGAGATCAAAATCAGACCACAAGCAGTGCAAACCATAAAAGTAAAATCTAGCAGAGTGTTAACTGAGAACTTATATTTCTATTTGATGCTCAAACTTGAATCTAATTGTTTGTATTTACTGAAAGTGGAGCTTTTATGTTGCTGACATGTCTGTCTTTTAACACTACATGAAGCTGAATACCAAAAATTATAAATGCAGCATTATGGGGAGAAGTGTAAGAAAAAAGAGGATAGGTTTCCATAAACTTTYTTTTTATGCTTCATTTCTCTAAGACAAATGAACTCCTTTTCCACTTAAAGAATCCCTTTGATTTAGAGAGTATTAATAGCTGCATTTCATTTCTGAAATACAATGTGATTAGTAATTATGTTCAGGGACAGATAATGTACTCATATCATTCATGCTTTCACAAGGTCTGAAAATCACTGCTGCACTACTGAAAGACAGTTTTGGAATGTGCTACAAGTTTAACAAAGGGAGAGYCACTAGCAGAAGGTCAAGATCTTTCAGAAAGTTTTCAAAGCCCTGGCTTAGTATTGGCTTATTCTGTCAGCTCCCTCCACCAGGTTTCAGGAAAAAAAAACCCCAAAACAAAAACCTTGGAGGAAACTATGAATTTTCAGGAAGACATTTCTGATCATTTTAGATCCTTACATACTCTCCAGTTCCTCTACTGTTGAGAAATACAACAGTATTTCTCATACACAATTTTATGTAGCTAGACACTTGATTGTCCTCTATCTTTTCTCCAGCACCTCCTGCACAAGCTCTTTACATGAGTTTATTGGGACTTTTTCTAAAGTAATATCATAAAGTAACTATGTAACAGAAGTGCAATAAAAGAACTTGAAAACGGTAAAGGTACAATTTCATTTATGTCAACCTAAGTCCAAATTGCTGCAAAAAGTGATATTTCTCTTTTCCTCATGCCCAATGTGCTTCTTCCTATTATTTGTCAGCATTAGATTTCTAATACCCTAGAYAGAAATTACAAAAACAATCCATCTTTACATATCTAAATTTTAAATTCTCAAATTAAATTTTATTTTAATTTATAAAGTTTCTATCAGTGTTAACTTGACTTGGCTAGAATTTCCCACAGGCAACTCTACTTATTACTGATGAGTATGTGAAGTTAGCATAAGAGAGCTTTCCAGATTTTATTAAGATCCCAGGCTGCAGGTTATAAGTACAGGTATTAGTACCAGGATAACAGCTTCTTGGGRTTCCACCCAGGTATGGTATCTTTAGCTTTTCTTAATCTGGTCTGCCTCAAGTGAGGACTTAGCTATTTCACTTGCTCTGAAACTAAAAACCCCTA
>NW_026623241.1:1349688-1365508 GCF_030028575.1 Malurus melanocephalus | reverse complement strand
CCAAACCAAAACAAACCACCAAACCAAAACCTACACAGAATAAAAATCCAGTAAGTCCTTCTTTAGCTTTTTATCCTTTAATCTGCCAGTTTCCCATTCTTCATTCCCCAAAAGCCTCAAACTGATTTTCCAGGGGAGGATATTTTCCTTGACATATACTTACACAGAGTTGTCTGTCAAATCTGAATGTCTCTGTTTCTGAGCTTCTGCCAAAGCCAGCAGTGTGATGCTTGTCAAGGGCTTGGTTCCACAGCTCCAAAGTTTGAGCACTTTTGATACGGGAACCAAACAAGCAAGCATCGCAAGTTACCCATACACTGATTTCTCACAATAAGCACACACAAATTGCTATCATTTATTGAAACATCAAAATAGAGATTKAGACACTTTGGGGCACTGCCCCTGTAAAAGAAAAATCTGTACAGCTCCACTGACTTTAGTAGACTTATAGCATTTATCTTGTTAAGGAACGTGATCCACTGTAATTTGAAACTCAAACACAGACACAATAAAATTTAATGTAGCTTGGAAAGGATCTATTCTAGAAACAGCTTGTAAGCATCAGATAATTACTCTCTTCAGATAGTTACAAGGGTGGATTAATTTTACATCTTGCTCATTTCCATTTAGTATGATGCAGATGAATCAATGCTACAAGAGGGGAAAAATGCAGGAATGTTTATCAAAATGTGTAAACATGTTTACAGCCTTTTGCTGTATGTTCATTCCATCTCATTTTTACTTAATTACAGTTAATCTTGAGTAGCAATGAAGAAAGCTTCTGAAAGGATCTCTTCCTATTAAACTACAAAATTACGAAAAAAAATGGCAAAAAGCCAAGTTCCTCTGTAGGTACTAAGTCTCCAAAGGCCAATGCTGATTTCATGAGGGTATCCATCCCTTTTCTTTTCCACTCAGTTATATATATAGTTTTATTTTAAAAAGTTATTTTAGAGTTGCATGTATTTGAACACTCAAAAACCTTAGAAATTTGTCAGACATCTTGCACTGAGAGAATAGATACAAGGGAAAATTGTAGTTTTTAGAATCCTGGATTATAATTTTATTCTATGAAAACTGGATTATAATTTATCTGTCCTGCTAGCTAAAAGGATTCCATGGTGGAAACATTTTGTATTCTCCAGTTTCCATGCTTCTGAAAAGGTTTCTACTTGTATTTATGTCATTCATATTCAGAATATACAAAAAGAGACAGTCAGCTCTTTCTACAGGACTGACATAACTCTTTTGAGTTCTATGCTCTTCTCCCTTGTAAAGGGCTCCTTAGTCCTGAGAGAAAATGCAAAGTAATTCAAGAGCTTTAGACAAGATTTGTTTTCCTCTCTATCAAATCTATTAAATAAGTGCAGTATTTTGAAAACAGAAATTGAGCTAAATACCATTGCCATTACTTCACTGACAAGGGAGAGTTGCTATTAAGGTCATTCTCTGTAGAATTAATTTAGTTAATTTAGCTTTTTCCATGATACGTTCTGCTTTACATTAGTTCATCCATGCCAAAATTTAGGCATTTGGACTGCAATATTGTTTGTCTTTTTTCTTCTTTTAGAAACTTAAAAATGACAATTTTATTCTTCACATGATAATATATGCAAAAATCACTAGTTTTAAAGGTGTTTTACAGCTTTACTATAAATTCTGGAACATTTTTGTTTTCATAAATACAAAGAATGTCTCCAGCACACTCACTTAAAACCTGACTGGAAAKAGAGGATTCCTTCTGCAATTTCAAAGATAACTTTTCCTGTCAGTAATTCCTCCACACCACTACTCAGTAAAACTAAAAAAAAAATAAAAAATTAATATATTCAACATAGATTTTGTTGACACTGGTGGCTAAATAACAAGATTTCCACTTCAACAAGCATGCCTCACAACCATGGAGACTACAGAGCATGAAGGGATTAATCCCTCCCCATTCCATGTTGCTTTCGCTAAAGGACAAAGGACATTATGGGAAGASATCTAGAAACAAGCTGAATTGAGCTGTCATTTCAGTGTTTTTCTTGTCCAGGCATAATAAAGGAGATTGCATCCTACTGGTTAGACAAAARGGTAAGGAGTTATAATGGAAGGAAGAGAAAAGTGGTAGCTTTGATCACAGAGAGCTTTAAGAGGAATARACTGGAATTGTGGCACCCAGGCAGTGATCCCTGAGAAGGGACTGATTGTGTGATAGGGGTGGGGCAGAAAGATGTAAAATTTGAAGAGTCACTGGAGTCTACAGTCAGACAGTGAGCTGCCATTGTTCCTTTGACATTCTAGGAAACAACTATGAAATTTATGGACAAAAATGTCTTTTATTCATCCTAATTGAAGGGTTGTATTTCATTGTTATCACTGCTTTAAGTGTAAGCTAATGTTATTTAGTTTGAACTTAATTTGACTCCGTGGTCATAACCAATCAAATATTGTATTAAAGGAACAAGTGCAAATCCACATCCTTGAGTCTACCACACAGACAATGCTCAGGGAAAAATACTCAGCCTCAAATGAACGGTTAGCACCTCTGCCTCAGTATAATATATAATAAAGGGTTTTACATGGTCTGATAAATATCAAAACATTGTCCTTGGAAGGAATTTTACAGGGTATGTTCCTTTCCTAAGCAGGCTTTTCACTTCAGTATTGCCTTCTTTCGACCTATTCTCACTAAAGGTCAAAGAATTATTGGTAAGGGGGCATATGGAAGAAAAGAGCTCATTATTTTCACAGGAAAGTGTCCAAGCAGAAATTTCTAGACTAGACTACCCATTTAATGGTACCTCAACATCTTATACCTTGGAAAGTCTTAGGTATGTAACTTGAGTTATGAAAAATGAAATTATATTCTGAATAAATTATTACTTAGGGCCTTGGAAACTATATTATGCTTATTATGACAGGGGACATACCATACTGATTAGAAAGKAAGAATCTTCATATTTTCTTTTTCTAGAACTGTTGCAAAGATATGTTTGTTTACTTTACAGAATGAGATCTAAAATCTTATGTTTGGACATTAATATCAAACCCAGCCTAGTAGTCTGCATTAATAATAACAGAAAGTAGTATTAGAAAGCAATATCAAATGTTAACTTGAAAATTTGTTGATTGAGAATTTGTTAATTTGATATTTAAAAATGTTACTTTTAAAATGGAAGGGAAAAAAATTGTGTCAATCCACAGGGAAGCAAACAGTCATTCCAATTTGAARTATGATTTCTGATTGAATTTCATTGTTATTCAGAGGACAGAGAAAAGGAAAACAAAGCCATCTAATGAATGAAATTTTCCTGTTTCAGTAAGTGATTTAGCACAGTTACAAAGTTAATTCATACTTACTAGAATTCATAAGGGAAGAAAATGGTAACAATCCACATTCAACAGAGTTTTAAGACATGRAGTGTATTGAACAGTGAAGAGCCCCATCTAGGATGATAAATAGAACTTTACTAGGCCTAGTACTCAACATTCTCTGTAATAACCTAGAAGATTCAATAAGCAGTAAGATGAAGAAATACATAAATCACCCCAGAGATAAAGCAATATCAATGAGAAAAAGATTTTCAAAATATAACCTGAAGACAATGGCATGGCGTTAGACTGGRAAAAATAATTTGGAAAAGTTTTTGAAGAAAAAGAAGAAATTTTCAGAAGGCATAAAATCAGGGAAGTTAAGAGACAATACAATATATTTTACTGATGTGACTTGGTCACAAGAAAGCTGCTAGGCTGTGCATATCAAAAGCTACATACAACAGTGTTTCAGTATTTGGTATCCTGCACTTCCACAGCTGCTTCTGTAAGAGCGTGTYCAGTTCTGGGTATATCACCAGAATGTTACTATCAAATTAGAACAGACTTAAAGAACAATGAAGAATTTAAACACCTGGGGGAATTCTATGTTACAAGATTTTGGTGAACTAAATATGAACTACTCGCCTCAGCAAAAACCAAAAAGAACCCAAAAATACAAATACAGTGGTAAGGTTAAATAATATTATTGAATATTTAATTGCCATATTAAACAAACAAACAACAACAACAAAAAAMCATTTATTAAGCAAACAAACAACAAAAAAATTAATTTTTTWAATGAAACTTTTAACTAAAAGGGAAAATAAGACTAGAGTAAGAGTATTTAGTGCAATTATCTCTCTGTGATGCTGAGAAAAGCTTCTCTGGAAAATTTAAAACTAGAACAGTCCAGGACTTTACACACTTAAAGAAACCAAGAGGCACTCAGGGCAGGGACAAGATCAGGATATAGCAGCAAATAGCAAGGTATTAATAGCAGGATATAGCAGGATATAGCAGCAAATAGCAAGCCTGAGAAAAGGAAACCAGTGCAAAAAGCAAAGGGTTCATGAATACCAGAAACTCCTAAACAAAACAGTCAATTGAAGCACTGAGAAATGTTACCTCAGGGCTCCTACTGTTTTGTAGTTTGTGTGTGTAGCACCTATTTTCACAAAATTTTTCAATAGCAAGGATGTATTAGAGGGTATTCTGACTAGAAATTCTTCTATCATTTAKAGCAAATATTTATTATAAATGTTAATGAGAACAGACTTAGAAAAATGTAAATGAGATCAGAACTAGAAAAAAATAATCCAAATCAAAATTGAAGTCTAGCTTTCTTACAAACTAAGTCCACTTTATTCTGAAAGTAATTAGCTTATTCAGACTGAAATGTAGATATACAAAAGAGATACTTCAGAGAGAACAGACTTCAACAAGAACCTGCCATGAAAAAAAAAAAAATTAAAAAATCTCTACTGCAGAATAAAATAAGCAAAAAAGTAATTCTAATACACTCACACTTCAAGGGCCTCTCAGGCATGAAAGATGAGAATTTTWAAAAGGTTAATTTCAGCTCTCAGGTATGCCTGACTAAAGGCAGATTACAATAAGAAATTGCTTTAATTATGGCAAGCCAGCTAACTGTATCCCTAAAGTTTTTAGCTCTAATAGTTAGAAGTTAAGGAATTTTGAGAGATTCTATCATCACCACCACATTCACAACAAAGCACATTTGGGACCACATTTTGCCCTTAGTTACACCATTTAAAATCAATATTAAACTCTCCAAATTAATGTAGATTCTGCTTACAAAAGCCTTCAGACTCACAAAGCATCCAGAAATGGAGTGTAGCCTCAATTACTGAAACACTGGGGAATATTTTATATAACTGAGACATTAGGAGATGTATAGGAAAAAAATGAAAAACTTGAAACTTTCTTTAGACAAATTATTCCTTCTCAGATGCCACATCTGCAGGAAKATTCTTCAGCTACAAGAATTGAGAGTAATATGAAAAATCTGSCTTTCCAGCTCTTCAGTTGGAACTTCCATAGCTTAAAACAGTACCTGGAATAAGGATTAGGACTTGATCCATCCACATTAGTGCTCCAAGTAGCAACCTAGAGAATATTTCTGACCCACTGACTGGCACAATGGCTGTGTAAGAGTCTTTCAACAAGAGTAGGTCAACCTTCAAATTTAACAATGTGAGCTACAATTCTTGAGGTTGCCTACACACCAAATGAAGCAGAAGGGGCATCAGATTCTTGTTTCCCACCACATGATGAATGCAAGAGAGACACTGACACCTCCAATTCAATGAACTTTACAGCTGCTTCAACAGAGCTCAGAATACATCTGGCAAAAGGAGTCCCTACAGGTGAAATATATTGAAAACCAAAATTCTATGCCTGACAGATTCCAAGGAATTTAACTCAGGACATTTGTGACAGTCACATACTTTGACAGCAACAAGCTCTGGGATCCCTGTCTAAAGAAATGTGCCTGCTTATTTTTTGCATTAAAATGCTAAACTAAAGGTTCAAGACAGACACTGAAATAAAACAAAGGACTCAGTCCTTACTCTCTAAGGTCTCTTAGGTCAGAGTTGACTGGAATTGAAGGAAATGTGTGGCTACAATGCGGGTTAGTCTGCAATTGTCTGTTTCTTGTTGGTCTACGTCACAAAGCTTGAGTATTTTTTAACTGTCATGCCTTAGTCTTTCCTCTTATTCTATACCCTTTCTTCTATCATTATTTGTTTAACTGAATCTTTCMAACACATTGTTCTGCTACAACCATAGGTTTTAATCTTATACTACTTCCTGCTGTGATTTTCCACAATTATTTATGGAAATTGATCTAAACACCAAAATAAACACCAGAAAGAAAATCCTATACAACAACATTTCTCTACTAGGAAAGAGAAATAGGACACTTTGAAAATTATGTACATGTGTTGCCCAAATCCATAGAGTATGATATGCTGAAGCCAATTACTATGTAATACTGTATTAATAATGCAAAATAAAAGAGAACAGCAACAGTAAGACAAGTAAAACAGATTTCAATAAGATATATTCTGAGAGGACAATTTCCCAGTATATCTTAGAAAATGTATTAAGGTGACATTTGAAATATAAAAAGCATTTCAGTAGTTTGGAAATCTCAGACTTAGACATAGCGATGTGGGGTATCGCCATGCCATGAATAATCTGTCTCACTCAAAGAATGGAACTGAAAATAAATTTTCTAAGCAGTAGATTTAAAACCCAAAAGGAAGACGTTTCCATATATGGCACAATTCAATTAAAAAATTCCTTCTTACAGAATGTTTCATAAAACAAAAGCACAAATTGGATTAACTTCAGAACAGGCCAGCTGGGAGCTCCGAGTCCTTAAATTTCTAGTTACCAGAATCTGGGAAGACACACCTGTGAGAATGGCAATATCCGCTTCTATTTCTTGCAATTTTTTTTCAGAAGTATCCAGTATTATCAAACTGCATAAATGTGTAATCTGACTTCATTGATCTTAACRTATTATATGCAGTGTCAATAACATTCATACAGTAAGTCAGTGAGGTATGTGCTATAGCACCCACTCATTGAGTAGAATAGCTAAGACACGGAAAAATATTTCAAAAAATAAAAATATATTTGAATTTCTCTGCTTTTCCAGACTCAGCAACTACAGTTTTTGCTTCTTGGCCCTGAAGATTCACTGCTACTTTAGATTATGTCCAGATTTGAAAAAAGCTACCCAAGCAATAAAGTTAACTGAAAAAGAGCAAAGAACAGATAAAAAACTTCTAAACAGAGTACATTTTTCATTGATGAATAATGTAAAACTAAATGGACAAAGCAATATGCAAGGGAAATGAAAAAGAAATTATCATAAAGAAAAATAAAAGTTAAGACAATCAAGGAGACTCTGTGAGCGCACAGAGGAATAAAACTTATCTCTCCCCCACCCCAGCATACAGTTTTGATGTGACAAATGGTACTAATATTTAATGCTCTAATGAAAGAGAAGGGGAGTTTTAAAATCACAATTGAGTAGATTGTTTGGAATGTCAAGAAACATAGTTATGAATGTATGTGTGAGAGAGAAATAAAAATGTGATTAAAAAACTTAAGGTTTCTTTTGCTATCCTTAAATTTCTGTGTAAAATTATAAGCAACAAATTTTACAGCTGGATACCTACACATGTATACACCGAGAAAGTATCAGAAGCACAGGTCATATGGTAGCTTTGAGACGGATGGCTTTCTTAAAGAMAGACAAAATATTAAATATATCAGCCAAAGTAAGCCTTGATTATTTCTGTATTTCCTAGCTATTAGCTATGCAAGATTTGTAACTTGAAACTGTTGAACCAAAACAATATTCTATCCGTCTGAGGACAGGTACACTTAAAATAACTCCAAGTAAGATGAAAAATAATAGTTTATAGCAAATTATGTTCTTATAATTCCTAAGGTTTTTCTGTTGTTTCAACTTGTAAAATAAAATTCATATTAAATTCTGTGTCAATAAGCATTTTAATGCTCATTATTAATATTAATARAAAGATCAACATCAACATCAATAATGCTAACTGTTAATAATATTTAAAATGCTTTTCATAATTATTATAAGTCAGGAGTGAAAAAAGGTTCCATTGTGCCAGTTCTAAAGAAGTTCTCTGTTGTAAATAATGTGAGTTACTCTTCCACTACATTCAACTTGTGCCTACATGTTGCTAGAAATAACAAATAACTTGAAGTTTTTATACAGTCAATGTTCCCACTAGTCAAAGTTTTTTGATGAAATCTCTAGCCAAAATGAACTGAAAAAACCCAAACCATACACAAGTTAATGGGAGGGTAACTTCATTGTACATATTACAAGGCTATTATACCAAAATATTGCTTTACYGGCAAGAGTTTTCTGTGCCAATATCAAATAAAAAGTTAATAAATAATATTTTTCTACACCCTCACACAAACCCTTGCCACCAAAGCCATAGTCTCTGCCCAGAAAACACCCAGTAACTTCAAACTGGTTTCTACCAACAGTGMAGATTTGATTTAAGTTATAAAGACATAATTTTAACTCCTATAAACTGATGATGCARGGTAAGGACACAGAATACATTAAGTACTTATGAAGTGAYGCCAATTGACATTGAAACAAGTGATGTGATACATGGCCTTACTTTTGCCTCCTTATGACTYCTTTCCTCCCCTCTGTGATGGAATTTACTGGCCATAACAGTAACGCTCGGTGACTTCAGCTGAGTCAGCTTGCTGTGGCTCTGAGTGCAAGCCAGGAGACAGAGTGAGCAGCCAATTAAACCCCCMTGCACTGATGGCTCCATTAGGGGAGAGATTCAGATACATTTTGGGGAGCCCAAAAGACTCTCAGTAATATTTACATCTCTGACCAACTGCGAACCTATCATCTACTGTCTAAAACTGGAATAATCACAGGACACTCTGAATAAGGAATTTACATGCTGAATTGTGTTTATCATACTGAAATTARTATGTGTGTATTGAGCAAAAGAAAGGGACGTGAACTTGTCTYAGTCAGTTATGACTTCTAAACTCAAAGCAATTAATAAAACAAAGCAAAACAAAAACCAAAAACTAATTCCCTACAATACTAACTTCCATAGATTTTGTGACATATTTGTAACTTGAAATGTGTAAGGTATAAAACAGTTTAAATAAATTTAGAAAAAGTATGAAATAATTAAGATCTTTAAATCTAGACTATGGAGCAGACTAACATTTCATCTAGTTGATGCAAAAAGAAATTAAATAGTTACTCTCATGGGACAGATGCATTTTATGCTGTGTACAGAGCAGCTGTCCGTACAAGCTAGTTTTCCCAAGCACATTGGTAGAAAAACATGAAGAAAAACAAACAAACAAAATAAACAAACCAAACAATTAAAACTCAAAAAACRACCCACCGAAAAGCCAACACCATGGTATTTTAAATAGCCTTTGTTATTAAAGGAACATCTGTATCACTCTCAGTTGTATACACATTTCCTCRTACAGATATTTTAATAGGATTATGCCCATAAAAGGGGGAAAAAAACCAAAATAAACCTCCATATGAGAAAATTGTCACTGAGGATATGGATCTATCAGAATTATTAATGCTGTGTCTATTTTAGCCTTCACATTGGAAGAAATACTTACAATTTATATGGTAAGCATTTATAAAAGTGATGGAGAAGGATTTTTATACCGCCAGATAGTGACAAGCAAAGGGGCAATAGTTTTAAACTGTGATGATAGGTTTAGATTAGATGTTAGGAAGAAATTCTTCACTATGAGCATAGTGAAGCACTGAACAGGTTCTGCAGAGAGCTTGTTGACAGCCCATCCCTGGATGGCCAGACAGACTGGGGTCTGAGAGAAGCAYTGCAGGAAGGATGACAAGTTGAACACGAGTCATTGTGCTCTGACAGCCACGGGTGTCTTGGGGGCATCAGGCACAGCATCGCCAGCTGGGCAAGGGAGGGATTGTCCCACTCTGCACTCATCCTCTGTGCAGCTTTAGGCACCACAGTATAAAAAACAGACATTAGGCAATTAGAGAAGGTGCAAAGAAAGGCAATGAGGATGATGAAGGCCTTGAGAGGAAGCTGTATGAGAACTGTCTGAGGTCATTTGGCCTGTTCAGCCTGGAGAAGGGGAGACTGAGGGGGATCCTCATCCAAGTCTGCAACTTCTTCACAGTGGGAAGAGGAAGTACTGATCTCTTCTCTGTGGTGATCAGTGACAGGAGYTGAAGGAATGGCCTGAATTTGTGTCAGAGGAGGTTTAGGCTGAGTATCAGGAGAAGATACTTTTTACCCAAAGAGTGGTTGAGCGCTGGAACAGGGTCCCCAGGGCCCGGCCATAGCACTAAGCCTGACAGAGTTCAGGAAATGTTTGGAGAACAYTGTCAGGCACATGGTGTGGTTTCTGGGACTGTCAGGTGCAAGGCAAGGGGTTGGACTTTGATGAATGTTGTGGGTCCCTTCCAACYCAGCAYAGTCTGTGATTCTGYGTTTAGGGCCAGGTTGGATGGGGCCCTGAGCAACCTGGTCTCGTGAATGGCACCTTTCCCATGGCAGGCATTTTGGAACTAGCTGATCTTAAAGTGTCTTCTAATCCAAAATATTCTATAATTCTACATGCTRTGAGTAGTGGCACAGATACCTACTCCTTTGTTTTCTATTCTAATTAAAATCCTGCAGGAACTTAATAATGAAATACATATCTGCGCAAATATCCAGTCTCTGGACTTGAGCACATTCTGTTCACATTGAATCTTTGGATGTTATATTCTGCCAAATTTAACTTCCACTAAGCATGCAACAATGCAGTTCAGCCAAAATTGATTGAATTTTTGAAAAGGACRCGAAAATGGAGTAGGAAGGCACAATTCAAAGCTTTCTTTCTAAAGCATAAAAATGCCGGATAACACTTGTAACAATGTGTCTGAAACAGTAAGCTAGGCTGCATTGTTAAGCAGAAACACAGAATTTAATCTTCCTATGCAACGCTATTCCTACTGCTATCTGCAAACATATTTTATAATCATTCTTCATGACATCATCACAAAACCATGCATGTTCATTTTTCAAGCTTCTCTGGTMTCATTAAATCTGCCATGATGAAAAAAATATAATCCATATGGAAACATTATCAAGATAATATTCTTCAGGTCATAAACCCCTAAGCAAGCAAAATCCAAGTATCTGATCACCAGTTCAAGACAAATAGTACTTTCAAATTTATAAAATGAAACTTCAGCCACCTTATCATGGRTATTTGCAGCTCATAAGCAGTTTAGAAATTATGAGAATCATTAACTCACACTAAAAAAGTTAAGTTTCACCTTGCATAATGTACTACGGAATAAGAAATGGATGTTGGCAAAACATACTTTGCGTATCTTGTACTTATTAGTCAAATATTGGTCATGAATTTGTCTATTTCCTGAAAACAAGTCTAACAATATTTCTCATGCATAAAATTACAATTCTTACACAAAATGTCAGCCTAGTATTTTTTACATTTGAAAAGCTATATTATTAGTAGCTTCCATACAAAAATTATTCAACAAGTGTGACCACACCGACTTCCCCCTTGTCTAAAATACAGTGAAAAGCATAAAAATAATTGCATTCCATTTTAAAAGTCCGTTTTGCCATCCAGCTTCAAACCAGCACTGCACAAAAGCAGATTTTGCTTTCAGAAATTCTTGATGTTAAATGTAGGAACACAAGGGAGTGTGATCTAATTAATTTATTGAAAGAACCACTAGCACATAAATTACAAATTCCAGCTAAAGCATTATGGTAGTGTACAGAGAGTGACTGGCTGTTCAATTAAAGATCTCATGTAGTTTTCCTGCAACGACTTTTTCTCTTGGATCTTAATTGATATTAATTGATCTGCCAAGGGACATCTTGGATACCTCCATAACTACTGCTCTTAACTATTTAGTTAAAATAACATTGTTTTACTTTCAGAAAGATGACATGAAGGATTCAGAACCCAGAAATGGATCTTTCAAAAATCTGTTTTAAATACAGAACAACAGTGAATATGAATCACAAGGGATTGTGTAAGACAACATTATTCTTGAGATACCAAAATCCTTTTCCCTGCTCAAGGCTTGGATGYTATTTGTGTCCATAGGAAGAGCTGTACTCCAAGTTCCAATCTGAAAATCTGAAATGATTTGCTTTATGACATCTTACTTTCCTATTTTTTTTGGGTTTAAATCTTATGCATTTTTTCTTCCTTCATATTGATTCACAGAGGTATATWATTTTAAAACAGCTTGCATTAGAATTGCCTGAGTCACAGGTTCATCCATTCCTCCTGATAGAACTCTGATTATATTTCTTAAGGGATTTTTCCTCTCATCCATCACTGACACCCATTCTCAGACTTCATTTTCAGTCTCTTTTCCCCCTGCTGGACATTTTTCTTAGTATGACTAGAGAGATATTTATCCTTTCTTCTTGAAGCATGTGAGTACTGCACTGAGCACCTGTCTCATCAGAAAGTGTTCATAATTCAGGCTTTTTTCTTTAATTACTACTAACTTATGGAATGGAAATTAATATAACATAATATAATACATATAATACAATACAATATAAAAATGATGTTACTCAGGCAAGATGTTACTTCAGGCAGACCATTGAACACAGTTCATATTCCCAGCAGAAGAAACAGRGTTGAAAGAAATATTATGCCCTCATAAAAACTGCAGGAGTTATTATGTGCTGGCAAATGCAAATGATTTTGTTTCCRTGACAC
The DNA here is from genome assembly GCF_030028575.1 of Malurus melanocephalus. Taxonomy (NCBI): domain Eukaryota; kingdom Metazoa; phylum Chordata; class Aves; order Passeriformes; family Maluridae; genus Malurus; species Malurus melanocephalus. The sequence goes on along the minus strand of NW_026623241.1, from coordinate 1,352,878 downwards.
AGCAGCAGTTTTCTACAGAGCTTACCTCTTGCCTGACCCTTGGTACACAATGTCCAGCCCAATCTTACAGATTCACAAATGGGTGATATGAGGCAAAGTTAACTCTGTTATTTAAACTGGTCAGTGTTCTTAGTCATCTAACAGGATGCTGAGTTGCTCAAGGACCTACTGAAGTCAGTGAAAGACTGACATGGCCCTCATATTAGGCCTTAAATCAGAAATGTCATGCTGTCCTGTCCTTCTTACAAGCACTGTATGTTTATCTATCTCTTATATGCACAGACAGACTTTGTCTTACTTTGGCCACAGTTATTTTCTTAATTTGATGTACCAGATAATTTACCAGGAATGTAACCTTTTTCTTTTTCTTAAAATATTAACTCAATTAAAAATAAAACACTTTTGGATTTGAAATCATGAGCAACTTATTATCCATTCCCAAAATGCAGTAAGTCAGCAAAAAGCCTACAGATATGTATACAATTTTATGAATTAGCCAATAAAAACCATGTCTGGAACACTGTTCAAAGGCATTGTTTTCAAACTGTAAATTAATGAAATAATTGTATACTTATTAGACTGGCTGAATTGCTATGACTGTCATAATAGCATGAGGTGTATTTTAGAATTGATATTGGATGTCAGTGGTGGAAATTGAAAATAGTTCAATTGATAAGATTTTACCTTTAAGAAAATGGTGCTATTAAGAAAATGGTGCTATTGCCTGCACATGCAGTTAAAATGCTATTAAATGCCTGTTCTTTGAAATGTACCCTAAAGCTATTTGATGCCTTTTTCTGCATCTTATTAGCAGTCAGGAAAATTCAGATCACCAAAACATTTTAAAAAGCTGCCCAGAGCAGACCAATTTTTATTAGCAGCAGAGAGGATTATCAGGTAATCAAGGAACATTTCTCCATAGGCAAGCCTGAACTGGTCATTTAGTGTTCATACTGATGGAAATGCTCCCTGCAGAGTATTTGAAACAGAGATGAAAACTCAATCTCGACAGCACAACAAAAACCCATCAAGGCTCCTTTAAATAAATCCTTCCTTTGGAAGGTTATTTTTTAACAAATAGATATCCACTAAAAGACAGGGGTATAACATAGCAACTTCTCCACACTGAAACAGCAGGAAAGGGTGGAAAGCAAGAGCATAAGCAGAAGGAATTAGACTATTTTCATTGTTCCCTTAAGAACCTCRAGGACTCTTAAGATTTTTCTTTTCATCCATCTCTTCTCAGTCACATACTAACGCCAATGTTCTTATCCTTTTTAACTACTTGGAAAGCTTTCTTTTCTAGTCCACCCAAGTCTTTTACCTTTTTTTCCCCCTCAAAGCTAAAATTTATTGATTTGGGGTCTTGGGGGTTGTTTTTTTCTTGTGTGTTTTAGATATTCTGGAAGTTGCCAGTAACAGCTTGTGATTTCCTCATGATGTTTTTATCTCATCCCGCCAGCAGGTCCAGAGGACTGAGATAGGATATATTCATTGATCATTAGCTAATTACTACCAATTTCTTCTGGTTACATAGTTGTCACTCTACATTTAAAAAAAAAAAATTATGCACAATTAGTAATGGTAAATCATCCYTCTCTAAAGACACAATTTCAAAACCAATGTGTCTTTGTAATCATATTAATATCCATTAATACGTGAGCATAAATGCAATACTAATTATTGGTTAGCATATACATAGGTATATACAACCTCAGTGGGTTAATTTTACCCACAAACTAAGAATTTTCTTCAGCAGTTTTATGCACTGACTCAAAGAAGTTAGCTAGATAACCCAGGCTTCAGCAACTATTGCACTATAACAAGTGATACAGAATAAAAGCTTAGAATGTACACAACAAAATTAGTCCATTCAACAAAATTTCAGTTTTGGCTGGTTTTCATTAAATTTTAYAACCACCTTTACTGTGGTGTTTAGCTGCCTGCAGGTAAAACCACAAGGATCAAAATCTCAGAGCATTACAATTCCTTGTACAGTCATTGAGATCTGATGCAGATGAGGAAAAAAAAGTTTAACCTTTAAAACAAAAACATTGACCAAGGACACTTCAAGAAAGACCAAGCAGATGCTGAATACAAAATAACAGAACACTGAGGTGACAGCAATTTGTCTCAAGTGTCACACCTGCCATGTAAAAGAGGAAAAATCTCAGTGGTGCAGTTTTCAAAATGCAAAATAAAGCAGAAAAACAAAATTGCCAGACTCTGTGAATATCTCTTCTATATTTTATAACCTAAAATACAAAGGAAGATGGAGGTTTCACGTAATAGATGTGCATCCTCTTCAGGAGAGAAAATAAATCCCTCTGAGCCATTCATGGAGAAAAAAATCCCCAAGTTAGGACTGCCTCACAGGGAACAAAACCCACAAAATATACTGGTAGACTGAGACATATAAAGTCAACAGGAAATGGAATTCCTCAGGAAATCTCTGTCCCTGTGTTCTATCACAAACCAGTATTAGCTCTACCTGAGCCTACACACTCTGCTGAACATCACTATTCCTCCATTACCTAAAAGTACATGAATTTAAAGGGAAGAACACAATTCACCTCTCTGCCAATTCTAATAGAGTCTACATTTCAGAGACTTGAGCCATTATTCTCAGAGTAACATTTTAGGATTATTTAAGTGTGCACACAGTAAAAATTTAAGATTATGTACTAATACAATAATATTAGGAATGGGCTAATTTGAACTTCAAAACAGTGATTTGTGGGAATAAACAGACCAAATTGTGCATAGTCTCATCTCAGTATTCAGAAATACATCTAGAGTATTCAGAATGAATTTTACAAGCAATAATCTATGAAACTCAGTTGGCYGAGATACATTTCATCAAGTTAAGAGAACTTTCCTACTTTCCTGAAGTTGGAAAGTAGTAGGTGAGAAATGCAGAAACAATACAGAGATAATTGTACAGACTATTACTTGCACACAGGTAACTTTCARTTTTTCCAACAGCTCAGATCACAAAAGATCTTTCTAGCATGTCTGAGTACCACTGATCTCCTAAGACTGAGACACTGGAGACAGCAAGGCCAGCCAACTCACCGACTGGAGTAGACAACATTTGTATGTCAAGGAAAATGGTGAACAGCCTGTAGGACCAAATATTTTACAATTCACTTTGACAGGAATTCCAGTCTGACAGCTTTTCTTTGCTGGG
>NW_026623241.1:1297014-1347517 GCF_030028575.1 Malurus melanocephalus | reverse complement strand
AAAAAAAAAAAAAAAAAGTGAAACTGTGAGGTCAATTTCCAAAACATACAGAGTAGGTAAGCCCCTCCAATATAAGGCAGGAACTGCCACCAGTGGTGATGTTTACCAAATTAACCGGATTTATTTTTCAGGCAAATCCTGAGACCATTTCAGAAAAACATTCAAGTTTACATCACACTGTTGGTACCAACAGCATGTTTACAATAGGTTTTTTTGGGGGTTGGGTAGGTTTTCTGTTTGGTTTTTTTGGGATTTTTTTTTTGGTTGGGTTTTTTTTCTCTTAGTTTGGTTTTTATTTATTTTTTATGGTCTATTTATTTCAAACTTCTAACCCCGTATTTTCTCCCTTGGACTTCCTCTTACATCTTTCACGCTTGCAATGTAACAAATATTCTTCAACTGACTGATTTCAATTAACCTAATCTTCATTATACTCATCAGGAAGGTTTGAATTAGATCCTGTGTTAGCTGAAATGACAGTGTCAGGGAAGCCCCCACAGAAACTAGATTTTCCCTGCACCACAGTAATCCTTAGCACTAWGGAATTTCCTGTAAACAAAAATCTGAAACACATGATAATTAGTTTTAAAATACTTAATTTTAAAATACTGTACAAATTAAATAAAGCATTGCCATTATTATATATTGTATGAGTCATTTGTGCTCACTCACCTATCTAATTTGTAGCAATTTCACATACTCAGTATTACTAAGGGCATTCAAATCTTTTACCAGGGTGTTTTTTTTCCCTACAAGATTTATCACTAAAGTATGTTTTTCCAACTGCCATACCTAAAATGTCTGCTTTGAAACTTCATCATACAGTAAAGAAGATAGATATATTCCCAGTGTGGCCATTCACCATCTGCTTAAGCAAATACACTTCAAGATGCTTCTACAATTGTGATAAAGCGACAGCAAATCTAAGAGCACAGAGAGCTCATATTCTAAAATGATGATTGTACAACTATAGTTTGCATCATAAGGGAGCAATAAAAATCTTTATGTTCTGTTTGAATGGCAAGGACTTTTATAAAAGAGAAAATGGAATGGGAAAATAACAAAGAACTGACCATTCAGCAGTTGTCTTAAATTTAGAATCACTAATGAAACTTCTTGACCATAATTAGTATTTAACACCACACGRATATTTTTCCCTCTTTCAGATTTTTTTATTGATATACAAGGCTTGCCATTTTACCAGATCCCAGGAGTGCTTTTTTCTCATTTTCCAGGTGGGATTAAGAGTATGGAGTGCTCATGATTAACAACACTTCTGCTATTCTCCATGCATTTAGATTTTTATTCTTCTAATTATCAAAGTGATGACTGCAAAATGCTAATTCATAGCTTTCTCCTTGCACAGTGAAATATTCTGACAAATGGGCTGAATACTAAATGAAAACTTGCAGTTTTATTAGTCTGGAACACTTTTTCTATTCTGAACAACTAACATTATTAGACAGATATCAAATCTGTATTAAAATACTGCTAATAGCAATACTTCAATGAACTGCCTATTTACCAGGAATCTTGGTAACAACCCTATAGAGAATACAGCTGAGAATTCTACTGCTTTAAGGCCAACATCAGCAGTTTTTTTGGCATGAATACTTTTTCTTGTAGAGATTCAGCAGACTTGGTCTCTAAATGGTGAGAAGAAAAAAGAATCTCCACCATCTGTTCCAGCCCTGAGGGAAACAAACTTTCCTGGCAGTATATAGTTCAGGATTTAATTGCACCCAAAGCCAGTACAAGTACATGCAAAAATATAAAACATCATTCTTAGTGAGTGGAAGTTTTATATAATTTTACTTTAGCTTATTTCTTAAGGCTACAGTTTAACTTACTTTTGCTGTAATCTGTTTTCCTTTGTTTCTGTTGTTTGTTTTCAGCAATTTTAAATTAGATCCACATTATCATTTCAGATAAAGAAAAAACTAAGGACCTAATCAGATTTCATCATCCAGTTTATCAAATTTTATTTACTCTCTGCTTGAGTATCAAGTCCTGGCAATAGAACGTATACACTACAATGTTGATCAAAATCATGCTACYTTATTTATTATATTTACCTCTCTGCATACAGACAGCTAGTTCATAGAGTATATTACGCAGCTCTTCTTCTGTAGAAAGTGGTTGTGGTTAATTATTTTCTAGTTGCTTCTAATACTCATTCAAGCCATAACTTAAAAAAATAAAAGCATAATAACTGTAACATGATAGCTGCCATCATAAACATGATGCCCAGAAGTTTTCTGTGCATTGCCATGTGTTCTAATCACCTGACGAAACAAATCAAAGGGAAAAACTAGAAGTCATCTAGGTAGTGATCTACTAAGAATTGTAATTTGAAAACATCTGGCTCTTTCATCTCATGATTTATATTCTGCACTTTTGATTAGCTTCCCCAGTATTTACATATATTGACAGAACTTGACTAAACTAGCTATTGTCAATTGATTAGATTAAGTTTCTTGGAACCAATTTTATTCCTCAGCTTCCACTAAGGAGCTAAATAATAAAAATAAGCAAATAACCTGAAAAGGTGACACTAGATATCTAGTTTTAGTTTACTGTGAACCCCATCTACCATCCTATGTTAAAACAGTGTAAATGGCAAACCACAAGAGAAAGCTTTTACCTTGCAGATTTTATCCATTGTAGATTTACTTTCCCCATCCATTATTAGCTACTAGAGCCACAAATGTAAATTTAAAATCATTTTTGCAAGCCTACTTCTCCTCAAAATACTCAGATTTTGTAAAAGAAGCTATGGCTTTTTTAAGTTGGTATACCATATACTAGCCAACTTGAATTGCAAATATCATGCCAATGACTTTTATATGTATCCAATTGCTAATGATTTTTAAAGGCCAACAATATGTTTCATCAGAAAAATTTCCCAAAAGAGCTAATGATAATTATGACATTATTTAATTAAAACTTTTAAAAGTTTGCATTAGACCAACCAATATTCAGTARCTTAAGACTTTGTGCTTACTCTTGAATTTAAAACTTATGTATTTCACTTAAATTTCTTCCTGAATAAAGGCTTCTTTTATTTATTATAAATTTATGAGAGTTTAGATTTAGTTTGATTTATTATATAAGAATTTTCACTATCCCATACCACCAATTTGATATTAAAATAATTTTTTAATATTTTAATATTTTTTTTTACTGGCAGCAAGAAGTTTTAGGTTTGAAGTACAAACAGCCACTGTGCCTCTACATTATGAACTTCTATTACCTAATTTTTTCCAGTTTTAAACACATTTGCTATCCCAATGCAAGACAAAGTAATATTTCTTTTAGAAAGTCATAAGAGAAGCTATTTGGTGCTTTTTTTGCCTTTTCCTAACTTTTTTTATAAAGGCTTTAAGAGCACAGGAATGGAGGATGCGGAGATGATTTGAACCATACTTCTACGATCCTTGCACTGCTAGCAACTTGTCAATGCTTTTATGACAGGAACGAAAGAGCAGGATATCAAAGAGCATCTGTCCTGGGAGTGGCATTGCCCYAGCTGCAGGCCCAAGATACCAGGTTAGAAAGGAGGGCACTGGGAGCACTCTAATGCTCCCTGTCAACTGAGTGCACTTTGCCAGAACTCTCCTTCTGCTTCTCTTCCTCTGATCTCTCCAATTCTTCCTCAAGGGTGCCAAAAACGACTGGCTGAATTTTAGCACCATGTGCTACGTTCCTTTTCTTCAAAACCAGGCTGAAGGTATATAAGTAAGGATTTTTTTCAGAGATGGTTATCCATAGAATGGTTGAAGCTGAAAGAAACCTTCAGAAATCATCAGGTGCTGCTCCCCTGCTCAAGGGCAACTTAGAGCRGGTGCTCAGGACCACATTCAGTCAAGTTTTTAACATCTCCAAGGAAGAAGATTTTACAATGGTGGGTGCCTGATTTAGTGACTTGACAGAGACTTGAAAATGCAGCTTTCAGCCTAATGCAGCTTCTTTAAACTGATTCATCATTACTGGAAAAATCAAAATTGTTTAAATTTTCTACAAGTGAAATCCTGTGATGTCCATAGACCTATTTCTTTATGTGGTACCAAACAAATATCAGTGATGACCTTACAAGAAATTTTAAACTTCATTAAGTTTGGTACAGAGATTACCTAATTCCAAGAACATGAATTCCTCACCACTGAATGAAGGTAGAATACATAACAACTTAGAGCTGGTTAACAGATTCATCCCAGCATTGAAGGAATTGATATACAAAGATTGGGACTCCTCCAGACACTGAAAATCAGGGATATATTTGCAGTATATCTTTAGTCAATAAAAAGAAGCCAAGCCTATATTCATAACTTGTTTCAGGATTGTCATTGCCCCATCCCAAAGTTTAGAGGTGTGAATTCAATGCAAAGGGGGAAAGAGAGAGTTCGAGGCTTTAGTGGCAAAGAGATACAATATCACCAACAGCAATGAAGCAGGATATGTTGAACATTTAGTTTTTAAATGAAGCTTGTTTGCATGTTCTCATAAACACGAATTTAGCTCCACTCTGCAGATCTAGCAGCAGATATTACCTTTGTTGGCCTTGCATGMCAGTTAGTTTAAGCAATTTAGTGGGGAATTTAGGAGAAATATTTGAGACAAATCTTACACAGATGTTGGAGGAAAAACAACCAACCAGTTTTCCAAATCTCATGAGCAATGCAACTCAGGAAAATGAGCCATGTGGGGACAGCAGAGTAGAGGAATAGTGCTAAAATTTAGTATGGTTTCAAAGAGCATTAAWAAGAACCAGTTTTCCATTGGTTAGGGCATCACTATGCAACAAAGAGCTGAAAGAAGTAGTACATCTGCCATTAACAGTGATTTTTACCACCCTGTGAATGTGGAATTACTAATGTTATCCCTCCATGAATTTAGGATTTCTTATTAATTTCTTAAGTGTTGCACTGAAGGTATGTGGATCATAGGCTGAGTTAGTAATCTAAGTCTAATAATTCCTGTCTTCTATCAAATGTTTTAAGATGAAGCAGAACCCTYGAGTTCTGAAAGATTTTTTCATATTTCTTTTCACAATACAGCTTGTGTTGAACATAATCCTGCAGTGATAGTTGAAGCTTGACACATTATTGGCAGCAACCTTAAGGGTGATGTTATATGCAGAAATCCAGGCTTTCAAAAAAAAAGTGTAATAATGATGGTTTTGAGAACTTCAACAGAGAAGCCAATGGACAGCCAAAGTAAAACTGCAAATACATCTTAGATAAAAGTTCCCTTGCAATGAAAACATTGGATTGATATTCAGATATCCTAAATTTCTTATGAAAGACTGGCTAATGATCAAAGTTAAATAATGTGTTTAAAATTTATATATAAAAGACTAGATGAAATATTTCTTGAAGTGAGACTGGTAAGATGACAGAAACTTATATGCCTGATCTTGAAGTATATGAACACCAAATAAGATTTAAAAAGTCAGTGCTTCTCAATGAATGTATCAATATTTTAGGAATCAGTCTAAGATCACATTTACCTAGGGTACGAATAACACACAAAAATAAAATAAAAAAAAAAGCAATATTTGAACTAATCCTGTAGAAGTCACTGTAGAGGCTAGACAAGCATTATAGATCTTTTCTGTGGGATAATTAGTATTTAGTTCATTTCAATTCATTTCCCCCTCCGCCTCTAAAAAGGAAAAGCCTGTAGGCTTTCCCCTAGTATTTACAGTCTGCTGCTGAAATCCTGTGTTGCTTTTACTTATGGGATCTGCTGCGTGGCAAATGCCATTAATTTCTTTGAATTTGTTTCTGCTTTCTTATTTGATAATTTTTATTTCTTTTTTGGAATACAAAGCAACCTATTCATATCCGTTCTTAGCAYACCTTGATGATTTTGTAAGATGCCTTCATACTCCTTTTAGACTATTTACTACTTTTGATCATCCCTGTTAATGTCTTCTGAACATTTTCCAGTTTGCCCATATGTATTTTGAATTTGTCCATAGTCAGCACTTATCATCTACACTGAACAGCTTACTATTGGGAGCAAGCTTTCTTACCCAAGTTTCTACTTAGAAATAGTCAGGGAAAAAGCAAGGGTTGCAGCAATTTTTCAATATCTGGACATTTTAGTGATAGTAGGAAATCCRAAGCTCAGACTTTTTAAGAGAAGAAAATAATCATCAAGAGAAAAATGAGACAAAATTAGATTAAAATAATATTTACATCAGAAGAGTGTAATAGAAGCCACTTGTAAGTAAAAAGCTTACACGTGAAGCAAAGTTTATTCCAGAAATATTCTATAAAATTCAAATATATAGCAATATTTGCTACATTCCCGAAGATTCCAAGTAAATTTGTCATAATGACTGAGTGTATTACTGCAGGGAAATAAATATGATGTAAAACATACAAGAAGCTCAGGAGGCATAGAAAATACAAGATGAAGTTTGCAAGTTTTTGCTGTCTTGCTTAGATTTACTGGCCTGGGTTTAGGAAAATGGAGTAAAAGAGGTGAACACAAACCAAAAAAATATAACTTAGGCTTATGTGACATCCTAAGTATGCAATTCACCACCCAATAAGCTGCCCCASATAAGTCCAACTGAACTTTACAGAAGCTGAAGAATTAATGTTTCTAGCTTTCTAAATTCTGCACAGAGCAATGAATTTCTCAGTGCCACTTCACAAAATAAAGATGGGGCGGAGACACCATGCAAAATAAAAGCAACTCAATAAAAGCAGTGCCCAATCATATCAGACTTCCCAGCTCATATGGTCAGTATCAGATCTAACAAATAATCTAACCTTCAAACTTTTTCTTTTTTTTTTCTTTTTGCTCCTGAATGTGAATAACATTTTTTGAAAGTTCCTTGTATCACAAAGCATATTCTAAGGACTTATCTTGCTTAATGTCTTGGGTTGATTTTATGATAATACCGTATTCCCCTATCATCTGTTTTAATTCCAGAGAGTTTTCTTCCAACTTGTCTCTAACCTGAGACTCTTTATTCTAATAATCTTGATCATTTTACATTTTTTAGGTTGTTCACGCTTGAGAGCTCCTCTGAAAGTGATTGCAAAATTTTCATTCAYTAATATCCAGTTACAGGACACTGGGTTTTACCTGAGGGAAACAGAGGACTCTGCAGGTATACAAAATACTTCTAATTTAAATTCATAGAAAAGGAGATTATAAGTAATTAGCTTCTCCGTAGAACTCATTTTGCTTCTATATGAGAAGAAATTGAGACAGTTTATTGACTAACTCTCAGGGTCACAGCTGGCATCTAAATATCTAACCAAGCCAGTAGGAAAAATCATTCAGTGTCTGATGCATCATGATATGCCAATAAGCAACTGAGGGAATAATTAYAGAAAGAGTGGAGGAAAAGTAATTTCTAATTTAGTATGGCCATTATCTTGATCCATGTGAAAAAGTATCATTTGCATAAGTCTCAATCAAGGAAAAACTTTCAACTTTAATTATTATTGTTTTGCATGTATTCCACACATACTTTGGATATAGGGGTGATTTAATTTGGTCTGAAGAAATAAASAGAGCAAGTGAAAAGGAAAAAAAGGGGGAAAAGGAAAGAGTCCAATGAATGTGGAAATAAATAAGCTACGATCAAAAGCAGGTAATGGATCAGAATTTGAAGTTTTAATTTAAAAAACGGCATGTCAGCAGAGCACAGCTTTGACACAACTTCACTACCACAAAACGCATTTATCAAATGTTTCAGACATGGTTCTCTATGAAGGATTTGATGCTTTTTGTCTGTGTTCTATGCACAGTTTATCTAAGAAACACATTTCTCAGCTATTTTAATGGAGTTTCAACATATAAGCCAAAGATCTCTCATTTAGCAAGGCAATCCTTAAACTCCACTTATCATGTAAGTGTTTAAAAGGGCAATTTTCAAACCATTAAGTAGAACTCATGAAGTTTAAGATCAACTACAAATCATTTGTCTACAAGATGTATTATTCAAATAATTACAGCTACCTAGCTACTATTGTAATGTTAATTGGGTATATAGAACATTAGCTTTTAGAATTTTATTCTCTAGATACAGAATACTAGTGTTTTCTGGCAAGCTTGCACATTTAAATAAGGTCTATTTCTTAGCTTCTCTCATCCTGAGCCCCATACCCAACCTAAAACATGTAATTTATGCATCAAGAAATACTTCCCCCTGAACAGAGAAAACAGAGAACCCACTATGAAGATTTGAAACACAAATACCCCAAAGCATGGCCTTGTCAAAGATAAAGTACACACAAAAACAAGCTCACTACACAGTAGCTTGATATGAAAATCAATGAGTAGCAATAAACCAGAAATTAAAAATACTTAACTGCTGTCTTAATATAGTCATTGTTGACAGTGACTACCCTATCATGTAGCAGCATCTTGCAGGCACTCCTTCCCCTCACACCTTGCCCCAGATCAGACCACCCTCTTCTAAAGAATTTTGTGAAAACCTCAAAGTGCTCAGAATATTTGTTTTTTGATCCTTTTTTTAAATTTTTCTGGTCTCAGAAGCAGCTCCTTGAAATGAGATCATTTGTGTGAGAGGATGTCAGCKAAACTAACAAGGAGGACATGTGGCAGTGCCCTTCTGACAGCTCTAAGGGTGATGGGGTTCACCTTCTCCATCCAGGAGGAGCACTGCTGAGGGCTTTTTCCTTTTAGTTTTTTAATATTTTTTACTTGTAACTGGTAGAACCTTCAGCTTTACTGAAGGTAGTCTACTAGTGGCTAGCTTAGAARTATTTTGTGAAAGAAAGAAGCAACAAAAAATAGCTTGACATCTTCTGCCCTGTTTATCACACAGACATTTTATAGATGTTGGAGGACAGTCAGTAGTCACGACAGGCAAAAGTGCTTTAACAGTACTGTGCTCTACCACACCAATGAAGGAGCTGAAGTTAAGATAGAAGAAACTGAGATTGAAAAGGCCCATATACATGAAACAATATAAAGAAAAATAACTGTACTAAGTCTCATCTGTTTAACACTAGTGGAGTCAACATAAGATGAGAAAAGAGAGAGAAAATGAAATATTTTACATTCTTTTAGGTGACTAGTTACAGCCCAAATTTGAGAACTTGAGTATCTTGATAAATAAAAGTTTTCAGAAAGCATCTCAGACAAAGTCACTCAGGTACTGYAGTCCTTTATTGAAGATTGTAATTGACAAAGGGGAAACCTATTAAATTAGGTGCCTGAAGTTGAACCATTCAGATACTCCATTGTCCACAACAGTAAGTGTGGAAGAAACATGCTGAATTTAAAACAGAGGGATGAGCTAAAAAACTTAAAGCAACCTTTTGATGATATCTCTACCTCAAGTACTGTCTCATTTCTCATTTCCATAAATAAACTGCTATTTTTCTAAGCAGGAAAAATGTAGTAACACTATAATTTTTCCCACACATGGTCTGAACTTATTTGTGTTGTATACACCACACTAAAGAACKGAAATTAGCCCTATTAATTTAAACATGTTGAGGTTTTTACTGTCTTTGATGATGCAGTACTCTGACATAAGGAAAGTCTTTTAAAAAGAGATTGTGACTGTTAAAATGGAAACATTCATCTTTTGTTGCTATTGCACAAACCATTCCACWCAAGTCCCATATTAGACTCCTAGAATCACATTTTAATTTTCCAGTTACCTCAGACCATGTGTTACTTAAAGCCTATATACTGTGATGATATGTCAACTGTATACAGTGTCCAAAATTTTGACCAAAATTAAACCTTCACTACTACTTATATGTGTAGTTTATGTTAAAAGATTTCCACATCCCCAGTTTAACCTATGGATATTCATATATAGCTTTTTTGATGGAGTTGCTGAGCTTAACATGTTTGCAGAAGGCACCAGATACACTAATAAAAAAGGTCTTATTAAAAAAAGTTCCTGTCCCACCAAAGCCATCCACCTTTCTTAACCAGTGAAAACATGCTCAGAATCTGTCAAAGCACTCCCAAGTATTCTAATTCAAGGTCTGTATTGGCAGAGTTCCAGAAACCTGCAAGGTAAGCTCAAATTATACAAAAGAGGAGCATGTTGCAATTGTTGACATTGTCAGCATAAAATGCTCAGCATAAGGTGTATCTCTCAGCATTCAGGCTGGCATCTCTTAGCATTCAGAAGATTAAAGAGCAACTAATCTTGCATCCTTTGATGACTACATAAGTAAACTCTTCATTATCCAAATTCAAAGCAAGAAAGACCCATTTAGGCACAAGTAAGCTGCTGATCCATCAACTTCAACAGCAAATATGAGCACAGGTCCTGCACCCTTCCAAAACCCCTCTGAAATCCTAAATACTCTTTTTCCTGTAAAAAATATTAATATCCTTCAGGCTTTAGGATTCTAAGTACATTCAGATGAATGAGGTCAGCAACCACATTTGTAAGGCAAGCTGCCATAGATTAGTTTCTAAGAGACAACTGGTTTATTCAGGTTAAAAAGGGGTGATTGCCCAGAGCACTGAGTATAAACAAAAGGAAAAGAAAATCCATAAGGTATCTCTGGAGTGCAATACTTACTGTATTAACTTTTCAAGTCATTTATTCACTGTACACTCAGTGCAGCCTCTTTAGAGATTTAATTGAACAGCTTGAAAACACATACCCGACAGCAATTTCCAGATATTGTTCAGCCATGCTTACCTTTAAAGAAACAATCTTCATTGTGTACAATGGTGATCTTTTGCTTTTTCAGACAGGCAGCCCTGTGCACTTCACAGTGGTTTTCATAGAACTCTCCATCAGACCCACACACAGGTTTGTAATGTGGCTTGCAGTGCTCCATGCACAAACACTCAGCTTGGCCAGTCATCCTGTTCACAAYGCAGTGTCTGCCCAGACCACAGTATTTGTTTTCACATGACCCRAAATGGCCATCCTGACCAAGATACCCTTCAAAAGAAAGAAGAAAAAAAGATTTTATTTATTAATTACACTTTGCTTCGTTGCATGCAAGATGCAAAAATGACTGATTTGTGTAAATGAAATGAAGCTTTATCTTTTGTTACCTCATTGACTAATATAAAACATACATCAGCCAGATGTTAAGCAAATTTTGTCTCTTTATCATGACTTTTATACATTCAGTCATAGTCATAGGCTAACTGTAATTAAGAGCAAGATCTAGTAACAAGAGTTATTCTTTGTTAAAAAGATTAATAATACATCTTTACTTTTTAAGTTAATATTGGAGTTTATTGCCTTAAGGTTGATATACTGTTGAAACAAGTGAACAATGCATTCTCTAAAATTTCGATCATAGAATCAAAATTGGAAGGAACCCATAAGGATTGAATTCAACTCTATACTCCTTTCAGGACTACCTKGAACTAAACCATGCAACTAATAGCATCTTCCAGAAGCTCCACAAACTATGACAGGCAGATGAAATTGATATTCACACATTGAGACTGATACATGAGAATAACCAGAGGTGAATCAGGGCTCTTAATCAACATGGAGAATTAAAAAAAGACCCAACAAAACCTTTGTGGCAGCAATACAATGACATTTCAGGAAACAGAGCATGGAAGAGAAGGACTGATATATCAAGTGAATGGTGGCTAGGAGTAGTCACATGAGCCCCCAATGGTCTTTCAATGAGGGCAAATAAAATTTGGATAGCAAACAGAGACTTAAGAGTGCTGCACCAGAAATAGAGTTTCTGCTGGCTGCAAATTCCAGTTTCTTCTGCTCCGAGAAAATGGAAACTCATTATCTGCACTGGGCTACCAAAGACAGTTCACTTTCTATCCTATCTGTGCTACTGCCACCAGGTAAGATAAGCACTGTTATCAGTAGCCGATCTCTAGGTGAAAGGTGAAGTTTGATGCACAGTGATATTTCCTTGTTATTTCCTCCGTTTCCATTTTGACTACCTAGAACTAACTGTGGCTTCTTTGCAAGGGAAAAGATATGATATGAAAACCCCKTGACGATAAAGCAGAATTGACAATTGCAATTGACAATTAAACAGGTGTACTGATAACATAGTTGTGTCATAAAGTATGTATAAAAAYACTAAAATGTCTCCAAATGTAGGAACAGACACTGCCCTTCACAGTTATTTCATTTAGTTCTCTCGCTCCACGCTCCTAATCTCCAGAACAAACACCTAGTATTCTAATTCCTGACAATATTTTACTTATCCTTACATCCTTGCTGAATAATATTTGGCTAACCCATATAAAAATAGCATGAACAAGCAAATTACAATGCATAAATTGGTAGTAATTTGGTCATATTACATTCATTTTCCACCGTGAAGTGCTAACATGTCAAYACCATAGCTTGACACAAATTTCTTCAAGCCATGGAGTATTTATGTTCTTCACTTCAGTGGCAGAAATAAAATCTCACCCCTTTTTCTTCTGAAGCCTACAGATCTATTAGAGAACCATGCTTTGATTTCTTGCTTTCTCACACAGCACAAATTTTCTAGACAAATGTACTACAGAAAGCACACAACCATGAAATTTGTCTCTAATGACATGCTTTCACTATATTACTTGATAACAATTTCAGCGCAAAGTTGAGAGGATTACACATTCACCTSTGGTGTTGTATGCCTGATGGAACTACACTGCAGTGATTTTTATACACAGGTACAGACCAGACTGATGGTGGGTTTAACTGCTAATGCACCAACATTATTTGAAACAGGAATCCCCAATTCAACTTTAAAAATTTCCCACAAGTTTTTGAAGATATTTCTCCTTGTGCCAATGTCACCACTATATACAAGCAASAGACATTTAACTGACAGAAATTAATGCAAACCAAATTTTCCTGTCTCCTTATAGGAGCACTAAGCTCAGGTAAAGCTTTGCAACATCCAAGAATACTTTACAGCACAGGTCACAGAATCTAAGAACTTCTCTGAAGTGATGGAATTGTTACAGTTTGAGGCCAAAGTCCAAAAGCCATTATTATTTCTSCTTTCTAAATTGAAGATAAAGATCTCAGATCTCTATCTGACAACTGCTCTGAATTATTGAGAAGTGTGTGGTGATCCAACAATGTTCTGTGTTATATGTTATGAAAACAGAACCCATTTAAGACTTCTCTTGGGACTTCATCTTAGTACTGTAATTGAATCTGACGCCTGAATGCAAAACACCTCCTTTTACATAAGGGAGAAGAATTTACATAATATATATTGATATTTGTAATTTTGGTATGTGTCAACATACACTAATAATGTACAGGAATAAACAAGCAACGTTCCTGCTCTAATGAAAAACTATATTTGTTATGAAATGTTTTATATGTCTTCATTTTACAGCATTAGCTATTCCCAAATAATACACAAATTTRCATACATCACTGCATATGCAACTCCTTCAATTGAAGTCTGTAGTAAAATTCCCATTGACCTCAAGAGAAGCAGGATTCTTTCTCCACACACAATCCAATGCCTTCAGGGAGCCCTAAGTTATAGCCTGAAGTTTAGCATGGATAACAGGCACTGTTTTGTATGGAAAAGAAGCAGCTATGTGGTGTTTCAAGTGGTTTATAGTACATATAGTGCATATTTAATAAAAAAATACCTAGAAGTATATTCTGAAACTACATGACCTATGTACTCTGAATTTATACCTAAAAACGTGTAACATTTACACATTCTGAGAGGATTTATGGTGATACAGGAAACAAAATTAATCTTGTTACATCAAAAAATTAAGTCAGGAAATATTCAAATTATCATAGCCTTAAGTCACAAAAAAAAATACCACTCTAAGAACTATCACTAAAAATGTATTACATTCAAGACAGTCAAAGCAGTCACATAGACTTTTCAGATTCTGTTGAAACTTAAAACTCTAAACAGATACCAAATGGAAGAACAAACAAAATAAAAGTTTTTATTTTTAGAAAGTAGAGAAAGTGAACTTGTTTCAGCATTTAAGAAAAAAAAATAACTATAGCTTCAAGTTGTCACTTGAGATTCCTTGCACAGGTTTCCTTTTTAAAGGCGAGTTCAACAGCATCCAGAGCTGAGCAAGTCGTAGGCCACACTTTGATTCACTAACAGCTGGGAATTAAGCTGAAGTTATAGCATACAAAAGACTCAGAGAAATACATACTTTATCCTTTTATCGAATCAGTTTAGAGAAACATTCCATGTGGAAATGTTGGAAATTGATAAGAGTATGAATCAATGTTCTACAGCTGGCCCTGGGCTGGAACACACACACAGGCTTCCTCTGTATGCTGAGCATTCTCTCCCAAACTCAGACTGTTTTCTTATTTTCCTAACTATATAATTTGCATTCATGGCTTCTATCATACCTTGCTGCATTACCTACGTGTCATGTAAAACAAAGTGGTAGCTATTTTTCAAGACAATGCACCGATATTTTGTGTGCAAATAACTAATGGTAATTTCTGGAGTGAAAAGACCTGAGTCCCATTACCCCCTCTTTTATTGAAAACCATTCTGTAAATGACACTTCCAGCCCTACAGTTCTATCTTTGCCAAATACCTTATCTAGGAAAAGCCCAACTAAAACTGTAATCCTTATTTTGGCACATATTCAGTGTAGTCTCAGGTTTTAGTAGCAAATAAGACTGACCACCACCTACCATTGACACTCGTAGGGCACTAACTCTGAGCATGACCTCAGCACGAACTATGTGAATCTGCTCATAAATATTAAAGCTCTAGACTTTTTCTATTTTTGAGCTGCAGTATTTTAGYAGCTCAAAAATATTTAAAAAGCTCTTTAACAAATTTTTATTTCACTAGCAAGAACAGCTTGTAGTTACATTGACTGAACATGACATTAAATCTGCACTATTCATTTTTCAGAACTCTTGGTATATGAAATTATTCAGAAATTTAGATTTTTTTTTTTTATTTTGGTTAGGAATATTTTGGGCAGAGGACAAAACTTATAGAAAAAGAGTGGATTATTTGASAGTAAATAAAAATTACCCAAAATTTGTCAGCATAATGCTTATGGTAATCAATTTCCACCACATAACAGCAAATATCTTAATAAACTAAAGAGAACTAGTGGTTCAAATATGAGAGGGTGAAAAGAAAAGGACAAACAAAAGCCCTGCAGCCATGCACGGGCAGGATGAGGAGCTGCAGCTGCAGCCCATGAMCCTCAGCATCAGCCCCTTGCAGCTCACATCCCTCAGCCCTGCTCCCACCTGCAGGAGTGAAAGGAAATCCTACAAAGGGCTCATCATTATCTTGCTGTGTCATGGTTTTCTTTCAGCATCAGACAAGCATGCTGGAGTGCTTTATACAATAGTTTACTCTGCCTGGGTGTAAAATCAGTTTTTGACTGTTCTCCTGCTATCCTCTCCTCTCTTCTTCCCTTCCTGCCCCTTCTGTCCTCAGACACGCACTCATCCCCCCTTTTATCTCCCTCCCTCCTTTCTTGTAGGTGCACTGTAAAGGTTTACAACTCCATGGAACTTGATTGAAATCTTCTGGTGGGCTCAGTATTTATCAGTGAGGACTGACTAAGTGACACAAGCATTATGAATGCGAAGGCTTTTTTCAACATTAAAAGTCAAGCCTAAATACACCTGGGAGAAAAGGGGTCTGTTTTCAAATAAAGTGACTTTCTGATTGCCCTGTAAWGGTAAGTTGGAACAAATTAGGAGAAAGTGCCACACTTGTAAAGGMAATTATATGCAAAACTACAGTGAGAAAAAGGAGAGGAAAATAATACCAAGAGATCTGTTAGTGTTGAATACAGAGCTATTAACCTAAAATACTGAAACCTCAAAAAAAAAGTGCATCTGTCAGCCAGAAACACTCAGCTTAGCATGCTTGSCCACAGGAATCCATTTCTCTTGCCAGCACTTAGCAGTCATGTTCAGCAAAGTTCTTATTTTCCTCAGAAAAGAGAAAAATCAAATCATACCTCCTTTGCTTGAATGAAATTGAAGAGGCAGAACAAAAACACCACGTAAGAAAATGAAGAGAAGTTGYGATGCAACCAGAACACAAAAACATATTTGCTTATTAGGCAGAAATTTTTCCCACTTTCCAGAGCCTTCACCTCATCCTCATACCATCCCCTTTACAGGTTTGATCCACTTCAGGTGCCCACATCAGGGGGCTCAGCAGTCACCTGGCCCTTGCCTCCTGCAATAATAAAGGCTTTCTGTGAATTCCTGCCTCTATAAACTTTCTCATTCATTTCCAGGACCATTAAACACATGCTCTGATAGCARAGCAAATGCCTGTGATAACTGCASTGCAGAGCCTTTCCTCCAGTGAGGTACCCTGTTCAGGTTTCTGCCTGTACCCAAATTTCACCATCCAGGTGGTGCTGGGCAGTGCCCAGGGCCCACACAGCAAGGTCTTGTGTGCCACCTCACAGCCCAGGGCTCTCTCAGTTCCCTCAGGTGCCATTACCATCCTAGCAAGAACAGTTCTCAYGCTCATGGGAACCAAGAAGAGGTTGTCCATTCTCTTTCCCTGATAGGATATGATCCTTGGGCACAATACTAAGCCTTGTAAAAATCCCCTTCATTAACCACCCTCCTTACTTTTGATCAGTGACCATTAAATTTGTAAAACGGTCTGTGAGCTCCAGACCTGTTACTTGTTTAACATGGGGGCATGAAAATGCATACAGGTCTGAATAAACTTGGATAAAGAGCACTGCTGGCTCTAAGTGTAAATATAGACTGATGTCCTTTGAGCAGTTTCAAGCCAGCAATTCATTATTTTCAATTAAATCCTTAGCTCTGATTAACATTAACTGTTTATCTTTCTCACATGTTATCTTTTGAAAAATGTTTTTAATTCATTTAGCATCAAACCGGTGGCAAAAAGAGTTTCTTTAAAACAAAGCAGGAAACAAATTACACGTTTGCCTCATCACAGATACACGGACCTTTATTCAAATGGTTGATTGCTTTTCAATTGCAGCACAGCAGGCAATCCTCTATTCTGCCAAACACATCACCCAATGCCACCAACAGCAGGAAATGTGCATCATAGAGACAGCAGTTTTGAAAAGGTCATAGTCTGAACAACCTTTCACACATTTTAATGCTTATTTGAAATAAGACTTCCTGAATATCACCAAGAGCTCGCTTAGCTCTCAGGCAGGCAAAACAACCCAAGTACTGCTCACTTGTTATTCAAAACCAAAACTGATTCATTTTAGCAACAATGATCAAAACAATCAAAAGTTTCAGTTAAAGTACTGATTGGAATTTTCCTTTTACTCAGCTAAAATTATGAAGGCTGTTAGGATTTGGCTTCAAGAGCCAAGGTAGTAACTGCTGCATCACACAATAATATTAATTGTTCCTCTTTGGCAACTTTTCACATGAAGAACAGATTTGTCCATTTTGATCTAATAGTATAGTAAAAGACCACTGTTTCCTTGACAGGCTTATATGGCTTTCCTCAGGATTAAATACTCTTCTCTATGAAACAATATAATAAACAGAAAATTTAACTCATGCCCTCACCAAGTAGCTGTCACAAAATGGATCATTCAATTATCCATGGTACAAACTAGCATATCATAATCCAGATATTATTCAATTCCTGTGTTAGACATTGAAACAATTCTGTTTTGCTGGAGTTTTTAACTTCAAAGCCCTCCTTGCAGATAAAAGCTGTGATGTCTTTCTGCTACCTTCCCCAGGGACCAGTACTAGAAAAAGTAGCACAGACATTGAGAAGCATTTAAACCATATGGTTAAAGTGCAGTATCATTACCATTCAAGGAAAGCTAAAAAAGAAATGTCAAGTATTTTCAGCTTTACTCATGTGAAACATTTGCTCCTGGCAAGTTTTACATTGTCCATTTTTTCCCAGTTGTTACTAAGGAATGGGGGTGGGTTGACCCTGGATGGTCGGTAACTCCTCACTCAGTCACTTGCTCACCATCACAGGAATTCAGAAGGAATTTAATACGGAATTAATTCACTAAGTCCCACTGGCAGGCAGCTGCTCAGCCATCTTCTGGAAACCAGCAGAAGCAACAGAGCCATGTCTTAACCATCAATATTTCACCCCATCCCATCCTCCTCTTTTTGTYCAGCTGTTACTGCTGAGCAGAATGTTATCTGGAATGGGCTACCCCTTGGCCAGTTTGGGCCAGCTGAACCAGCCATGTCATCKCCGAACTTGTTGCTTTCAAAGGGGCAGAATGTAAAAAAGAAAAGGCCTTTATCCCTTTATCCTATTCACAAAGGTTCTGTGTTATGTAAAACTGTTGGTATTGGTCACCAACGAGAGTACCATGTGGGCTGCTATAACTTCGTTACAGAAAGRCTCAGCACAGGAACACTGTGGGAGCTCTGAGAGCTTCTCAGGTATTAGTAATCCAGAAAAGGGCATGTGGGTGTGCGTGTTAGAATCTAAATTGTGTTATTCAGTGGCACCTTTCAGAAAAAAAATGTATTTAGAAAAATATCATGAYAGTTTTGACATACGGAATTTCTGATTCAATTTCTTCTACAAAAGCTGTAAGATAATAATAATTTCCATGTCCTTTACATGTGTGGAACATAAACACATGAAATTTAATTGTGTAAAGGTTATTAAGGATTGTTACAAGCCCTTCAGAAAGAACAGCAAAACATTGCACACTTGTATATACGAGTACAGCCCTCAGAGACACTAAGCTAATAAACTGTGACACCATTGACCCCTGTGTGCATTTGTGAAAGGAAAAAAAGCCCCACCAACAGACCAAAAAAAAAAAAAAAAAAAAAAAACAACAAAAAAAACCACCCAACAAAACAGCCTACAAAAGGTCAATATTTTAGAAACAGTAAGAGGGAGTTTTAAAAATAATGCTTTTATAAAGGATATATATATACATGGACTTTTCTAAAAGAAAGTTATCTTAATTATGCTTGAACTTGCATGACTTAATTCTGCCATTTTAAGTAAGCTAAAAGTGATGCAGAGTCCCATCCACTGTGTATGCACCTCTTATATTTTTTTTTTCCACAGCAGAACTGAACCTATTTCATATATTCAGCAAAGTTGTGGGCTTTTTTCTAAAGATGTTAGAGTTAACCCAAAATATCTGCAAGTATCCAAAATGACACTAAAAGCTAGGCAGTATTAAAACAAAAAGGCAAAATGCTTTTCCAGACTTCTTTTAGGAGAGAATGTTGCTCCATGAAAAGAAAAAATACATGGAAAAGTGAAGTATCAAAAATCTTTATCTTGACATATGAGAATAGTTTACATAAACAGTCAATTTAAAATTATTTCTACATCTATGTATATGTCTATTAAAAAATACCTGATAAACCCAAGATGTCCACTCAAATAAATATAAAAGTAATTACTTTCACAGAATATAATGCCCAAGTGAGATGACTCTGTCAAGCAGTGTGATTGCTGAAAATTTTTTCTGTGCTTAGAACAAAGATATTTTCTGTTAAATATAATTCCTAGGGAAAAAAAATTATAATTTTCCTGCTAAACCACAGTAACACAGCTTTAATTTTATATCCAGTAGTCTTTATAGATATAATTTGCTGYAGAATTGATTATTCTCTTCTAATATTCAAAAGCAAACTAGAGTCAAAATACAAACAGTCCTATCTCCTACTTAATCAAAAATCAATCTTATGAAAAAACATTTATATCTTTATGAATGCAAAAGCTTTCAGCTTTGAACAGAAAAAAATAAAGAGATATTTCAACCATCATGCTTTTTGTTTTAGTTGATATAACTTCTTTCTAGTGACAAATTTTCCTTCTAAACATGAAAAAATGCTATTTTCTTTTTTAGATTATTGTACAAAACTATTTGTACAGAAATAATTGTACAAAAACATAAAAGATAATTTTAAACTACTTTTCAATAGAGTGCTGTCTACAAGAAGATTTATAGTGATGCAGAACTTGCACACACCTGGTTCAGCTGTTGCATTTCTTCCCACCAGAAAACAGCAGAAAGTTAAACTGAAACCTGTGCTCACCTCAGCTACCGAGTCCCTGTCATTTGTTTCATGGTTTAGCTACTGAAGTGCAGAAATGTTGCAAAGGAATTAAAATGAAAATCTTGTTATAGTATTTGTTGTAGATGAAGTTGTTTTATATTTGTTGTATATGCTTTCTAAAAGCAAGACTAACCTTCATGCCCATAAATAAACCTCAGTATCTTGCTGCACATCATACTTCCCTACACAAGTTCAAGAAATTTATGAAATGAGATACACAGATGTAAATTTACTTTTTATAACTAGAGAAATAAACTTTGCCATGGGAATAACTATTTTGAGCTACTTTTTTTCATTTATTTAACTGAATTGAAAGTCATTTCAGGTCACCAAACTCTGTTTATGCTTGGCAACTTTAAATTATTAATTGCAGCAGAAATAAATATTTAATCACAAATCCTTTTAAACTAGCAATGCCTTTGTAACTAAATTTTACAATTGTTTTTCTCATAAACAGTTTAGTTGAATGACTTCAATTATAATCCATAATATATTTTTCTCTATGCTTTAAGGCCATCTTTACAGCAGTTTTAAAACTGTCAAATCTACATGAGATCTGTGGGAAATGACTCATTAGTTTACAGTTCCTGGAATGACCCTGATAACTGGCTTTGTTTGCCATAAACAGTTCTATCCTGACACTATCATTTATCCTTATGCACAAGCATGACTGAATTGTATTATTTTCTTTTCAATACTACATTGTAAGGTAACATTCATATAATGCTTTCATTCATTTTCAGTCACAGCAGAACTTATTTTATTCTCTTAATTTCATTTTGTATGCAGATGAAGTAGCATAGTACTACAGTCTAGGAAAAAAAAAACCAAGTACAAATAGGAATAGGAATTACTTTTAAAATTGTTTAATCCATAAATTGCCWTTATTATTTCTGAAGAATTTGGACATTAGTGTCCTTCCAGTCCTACTGATTAATGCAAATGTCTTGTTGAGTCTTTAAACCTATTCTTTCATACAGAATTTAACCTGCATCACTTTGTGAATGTTCATCTGAAGCTCAAAGACATTTTAATAATATTGCTATGCATGTATTTATAAATGAATTTCACAGAATCCTGTAAGCAATACAGTTTCTAGAAAACAGCAAAATTATGGATAAGGTATTTGCAAAGCTTTCTGGAGATCACATACTTTTTTTGAAAAAGAGGAGGAAAGCCCATTACCTTGAAAGAATGCAATGTATTTCCTTTATAGTTATTTTTAATTTTCCTCCTGAATTCAATAGGCAGTTTAAACAATATTCATCACTATATACAGCCYATTTGTTTTCAACATAACTTTATTAGAGAGGAGTGATTTTGTCTGGGTATGTATACTTGACAATGTGCAGGTACTGAACTTTTATCTTCCTCAACCCCACAAGAATTGTATGCCTTTCCATCCCATTATTCCCCTTCTTGAGGAGATTTTTTGAATAGACAGCAGTCTTGACAGTAATATTCCACTTATGGGAACACCACAAATTAACTCAGCAAGGAAAAAAAAAGAAAGTTCTGTGGATATTGCCTCACAGTCAAGCCAAACTGATTTTTTCAGAATAAGGCACACTTTCTTGTAACTTGATACCTGTGTGCTAGGATAAAAGAGACACTGAATATTTCCAAGGCAATGATGCCAACTGAAACAGTTGAAAAATGTGAAAATAATTTAGCAAAGTGTTAAGTGCACCATCTGAAGCTGTGTCACTACCATGAAATTCCTGCAGCTAACAGAGAAAGCATTCCAAGTGCTAATGATTAAACTCTTCACTTTCAAGATCTAGCTTTTATTTGGTTTCTTTCAGTCCCCTTTTTTTTTTTCCTCTAAGTGGACTATTTGCCATTTTATTTTGGCATTTGCTTAACTTCAGCACTGTAAAATGAGAAAACATTCTGTAGGGCTTTAGGTACCTCTGTAATTTCTGTTTACTGAAATCAAGGAATATCATTTTACAGTACAGACATTAACAAATAACTAATGAGTGATCTTAGACCTACACAGACATGAAAGTAGAGTGAATTAACCRTGTTCTTTGAATTCATGCATGGTGAACAGATTTTTTAAATAGTACAGAGAACAAGATAAGCGCATACTAAAAAAGGGTATGACAAAGCAACTGACAAAAAGTGTTTAGTAAATAGACTGGTTTTTATAACCTTATTCTTATCTATTAATATTGTGTTTTAATAAAAAGAAAACATCTTTCTTGACAGTTTCTCAGGGATTATTTAGTGCTTTTGATTTTAAAATAATGTGCAATTTCATAAAGGTATCCAATATACACCTTTAAAAGACAGAGCACACCAAAAGAAACAGCAGATGAATTAAACATTTTTTTTTCACAATATTAAGTTCAGTCCCTAGAATCTACTGGTCAACAGCAGGGACCATACTCCTATTCTCACTTCTGAATTCATATTTAAGATCATTCTGTCTGCCTCAGTTTATTTTCTRTATTCTAATGTGTTGGAGGGAGAAAGAATCCCGTCCAATTTAGACTTCTAGAGGGATAATCACTTGCTTAGAAAAAAACTAGTGAGTTTAATGCTTTTAAAAGTCAATTTGGCACAGAATCATTGGATCATTAAGGTTGGAAAAGACTTTAGGATCATTGAGTACAAGAGTTAACCCAGCAGTGCCATCCTCACCAATAAACCATGTCCTCAAGTATCACACCTACCTGTTTTTAGAATATTTCCAGGGATGGTGACTCCACKACTTTCCTGGACAGCTTGTTCTGACCACCCTTTCAGCAAAGTAATTTTTCCTAATATCCAGTCTAATATCCTAATATTTTCCTAATATCCAGTACTAGATATGCAGCTTGAAGTCTTTTCCTCTGATCCTATTGCTGTTACTTGGAAGAAACCAAYCCCCACCTGCAACCTTCTTCCAGGCAGTTATAGAGAGTGATAATGCCCCAGCTGCAGCTCCTTTCCTCCAGGCTAAACACCCCCAGCTTCCTCAGCCAGTTCTCATCAGAACTGTGCTCCATTGCCCTTCACCAGCCCCATTACCCTTTTCAGAGCACACTGCAGAACCTCAAAGTCTTTCYTGTAGTGAGGGGCTCAGAACTAAACACAGGATTTAAGGTACAGCCTCACCAGTGCTGAGAGTCTGGAGGGATGATCCCTGCCCTTGTTCTGCTGGCCACATTACTCTTGCCGTAAGCTAAGATGCCATTGGACTTCTTGGCTACCCAGGCATTAACTTAACTAAATAAAACTTTGAYTCATGTTATTCAAAGGTTCAGTGTGGACTTGAAAACCTTTCAACTTCTGATTATTCCAAGAGAGTAAAGCAAGGATGTGTGTGTTCTCTACTGCTTGTCCACAAGAAGCTATTTTACACAGCTCCCCTAATATATTCCATGAATATCCAGTTTACATTCATTCAGTCAGGTGTAAATTCTGGGCCTTGAATAGCCTGAAATCCTATACCTAGTTAAAAAAAATAAATAAATAAACCAAAAACACAATTCATTATAAGAGATAGCGGTAGGAATTGTTTCTTGAGATCATGATGTTTTGGGAGTAAGGTGAATTCCCTCAAGCATGGTAGTTCTTAAAAGAAACACTAGTGACTGGGACTGGAATGTGCAAAAAGGACTATAATCTCTATATTCCCTCTAGAATAAGAGGAACATTACAAAATAAGTCAYCTAAACAAATTCACTGTATAATTTTCTGCTACTGTTCTTGAACTATTTTTAAACCATCTTTTTGAAAAGTAATTTTGCTGAAG
This sequence comes from Malurus melanocephalus, assembly GCF_030028575.1. Taxonomy (NCBI): domain Eukaryota; kingdom Metazoa; phylum Chordata; class Aves; order Passeriformes; family Maluridae; genus Malurus; species Malurus melanocephalus. The sequence continues at coordinate 1,323,791 of NW_026623241.1, read as the reverse complement.
AACAGGTGTAAAARCAAAGCAGAAAAGCTAAATGTTACAGGCCTGTGAAGAAATGGGAGGGAAACAAGGTCTATAAACCCTAAGTTGAAGYAGAAAACAGTAGAATGCCCAAAGTCTATGACAAATCAAGTGTTAAATAAAACTGTGAAATTAAATAAAATGAAATCTACAGTGAAATCTAAACTCTAAAAGACAGCATTGCAAGTATGCATAAAATAATGCATAATTCATCTTATATAATGTCCCATAAAATGAACTCAAATAGCATTAAAAACTAGATTTACTTTAGTGCTGGTGCTGACACAGACTTTCAGAGATAAACATCAACAAAATCTGAGGCTAAACTGAAAAATGCATTTTATGAATAGGTCTGATAACATCTATCATCAGCCATATAACTCTGTATCCCTATGTTAGTACACATATCTAACTTTTATAAACTGTGAATTCCAAGCTATTACACAAGTGAATTTATGAAATATTGCCATGCACTGTGTTCTGAGTACAAAATACATAGCAATGCATGTAATTCTGAAGAAGTGAAAACAAAGGAAAATAAGGGGTGAAAAGAGCTGTTATTGACAGCTATTTGCCAAAAATGTTATAACATAATACACATTGCCTGTGCTTAAAAAGGGAAGCACRAAGAGCAAAGGACCCTTGCATTCTTCTGTGTAATAGAAAAAATAAGATGTTATTCTGGAACTCTTTGATTGCTTTTCCTAATACTGCTATACATTCTGGAAAATAAAATGGAAGTACACTTGCATTTTATTTTCCAGAATGTATAGTGTAGCAGGGTAAAAAGAAATTATTTCCCTCTYATTCCTCAAGAAAAAGCTGCTTTATTGCTGAGACTCTCATCTCTCTTATAGTTGRAAAAATAGATAGTGAATCTTTTGGAAGAAATAAGGTGTTCTTGTTGAACTTCTCCTCCTTCTTCCCTCCAAAAACCTTCCTTCCTTTCTACCTATCTTGTCCTTCGCTCCAATGACAAAGAAAATTCTCTCTGAGATTCACARTTTACACCTACATGTTTATGCTTAGTCAATCAAAGSTTGTTTCCTGTGAAAAGCTTTGGCAGGTAGCTATATTRCTTTGTATTTATTTCTTCTTACCTCTCTGGTAGCACAATAATGAAATCCATTATTATGTGATTCTGAAAGTTATGACAAAAAGTCATACTTTTATTTGAGTCTACCTAGGCCAACCTGTCTGACTTTCACTCTTACAAACAATGCATGATCAGATGAATTTTGAAATATGTTTTGTACTCCTGCTATGTGAGAAGTTGAAAGTTTGTAAACMTCTTTTATATAAGCATTATATGGAGATGAAAAACAGACTATCACAACTCTTAAAATTAAAATGTGATGTGTAATGAAGTAGGATGCTTATGGATTTGCTTGAAAGAAGACCAGATTCAGAATGAGCTGATGATCTGGACATGAAACAATCTATTCATCAAGAAGAGGAAATATTCAAGCTCAACAAAAATTACTGCTTCTCTGTACAAAACTCTATTTTAAAACTGTATATTTATATGCTTAAGTAGCAATCAGATTCAGTTTCATTTTTTAAGTAGAATATTTCTGAGGGAACAAAAGGAAAACTGCAAAACAACATCAAGACCACATTAATGTCAACAGTTAACACAGGCAATGCACAAACCTCTGATGATTCAACAGCTCCTGAGAATTAAGGCTTTAAATATACAGAAGACAAAGATCCCTTCCAGAAACAGAGAGCAGATTTTGTGTCTAGATCTTAGTTTCTTTGAAAGGGGAACAAATTTGGGGACAGGTGTCATTGTTAAGCTATTGCAGTTCAAGAAGAAAAGTCACCCAGTTGCCAAAATTCTCCCTGAAGAATCTCTTGTGCAAGATATGAGGACTTTACAGAAGGAGGGTGCATCCACCACTACATACATTCTTACTGCAGAACCAGTTCACTTTCTTTTCACAAATAGCATTCAAATTTTGATCAAAATTCATCCTAATTAAACCATCATTCTGAAATAAAAATATTAGACTAAAATGATACAAATGGACTCATGGGCATATCAAAGGCACTTCAAATAMATCTAGTGCTTCTGTCTCTACATAGATCTAAAATATTTTCACATTTTTTATTAAGTCCAGAACTCCAGCACTTTGTGCTTGAATATAAAATAATGTGGATTATTCTATGCATAAGAGGTAAACTTTAGAGTAATTGCTGATAAAATTAGCAAATGCACAATATGGAAAAACACTATAAGGAACTGATTTAAAAAGAAAAGTAAGTCAAAAAGTGAGGAAGAATTTAGTAAGATAGTTAAAAAGGCTCAACCACATCTTTAAAAGTAAAACTAAATATTTCACTAATATGTCACATTAAAAAAATATTTTACTGTACTATGGCTGTCCTCATGTTTGCTGGGATTCTTATGAATCTAGTCAATGTATGACAAGTGATTCCACATAATCAAAACAGAACTTGTAATCAAGGTACATAGTGCACTTAGCAACTGAAGGAATAACCAAACTCTGTCCAAAAATCAACTCTTCCTTTTCATAGGCATTCTAAACATATTACAAAAATTGTTATGATGTTTTATGGTTTTTTCAAGTATTTTAMAAAATCAAAGGAAATTAACTAAATTATTAAGGAATAAAGAATCCTGGTGAACAAATAAGGATAAATACATTTTTCTTCTGGAGAGAACTTTAGCTTCAGATTTTCAAGTCACACTGCAAGTTTTCCAGCATGTKATAAAACCACAAAATACAGCAAAAGTCATCTAAGTTGCTTTCTTTACTATTCAATATACTTCAGGGTCACAGAGGAGTTTAAAATGCACTAGTAAGCATTTTGATGCTAAGGATACTGAGAGAATAATGATCMTATGGAATGAAGCTGACTGGAAACACTGTTCTTGCAAGAATCAGATAATGTAACACAGATTTTTATTAGGAAATATTAATCTGTTGGAAAAAAATTCTCCATGGGAAAATATTCAACTGAAAAAATTGAACAGGTAAARTGGTTGAGACTTTAATAGACAGTAGCCTGATTTTTGCTGAGGGCACAAGATTCTAAAACAACTCACATTTAAAATACTTGAAGGCAATARAATTTACTAAGGGTAAAAAAGCCCCTTGGCTCTGAACAAATTGCCATTCTGAGAAGTCCYAATTCACTGTCACCATAAAATTTTGATTCACTTCTGAAACAAAGACGAGCAGCAACTTCAGTCAAAAATTTGTCCAATCKTGAGCATACTTTTGATTTTCCCCAAACTGGGACAGTCTTCACCATATGTCTGATAGAGCACAGTACTGTACTGGAAAGTTTAAAAGTTTCCTTCACAGCCTGCTTTCCATCAATACTGCTCACAGGAATGGTACTCAGTAGTATAAAGCTTCTTTTCAGAGGGGGCACCTAGGGTCAAGATTTAACTAGATAAAAATCTGACAACAGGTAACAGGGAATGGGAGTTCTTCCAGTCTGCTCAGAGACCTCATCTCTTCCATCCCCATGGAGTGAAATGAGTATTCTTTCTGGTGTAATTTCAGAAAAGGATGATGATGAATACCAGTCATTCTGCACTAATACTCATGCACATCTCTCCTGTAATGTCATTTGCAACACTTTAAAACAGAATTTTGTCTTGTTACTTCTAAAGTACAGATCCTAGAACTTTTTTTCATTTTTTCCCATTTGTACTACTCCATCTTTAAATAACTGCATCTTCTGAATGCCTCCTGCTCTTTCTTCTGAGATAAAGTTTTTAAAAAGTGCAAAATGTCCTCACTCACCCAAAGATAATGTTAATATTTGTTTCTTGAATTCTAGTAGAGCTAAGAAGGAATTGTAATAGTTTTGTTCCCCACAGAATACCATATGACTGGAACTGTTTTCACACAGCAATGCCCCTATAAACAACATATTAACACCACAGAATAACAGTGATGCTTCATAAACAAAGTAGTCTTAATACAAAGGCACTGCATGCAAACTTATAGGGGATGACTTTCTATAAAACTTATTTAATATAGCCCAGCTTCATTTAATATAAATCAGTCAGAAGGCAGATTTAAGCCATGTTATTGCAAGCTTATTTCTCTAAAACGAGGCACTCTCCTGGCCACTGCACTGAAACAAAGCAATTCACAGCACTTTGTACATCACCAGAAAACAATCCAACTATCCAACTACCCACTGCTCCAAGGAGGAGGTGGAAGCCAAAAGGCAAAGACAGGGTTATTACCATGTGCTGCCTAATGACTAATTTGAATCAGGTTTTCAATGCCTAYATGATTCAGCCCTGAGATATGAGAACAAAAATGAGTGTTAAGGTCCTCATATCTACCTGCATAAGGGTCACGATTCAAGGCCTCAGACACTTTTATATTAATTCCTCAGTATACCACATCCGAGGTGTTCTCTGTGGAAGGCACCCAGTCCTTCCTTTGCACAAAAATGTTTATGATCCAGTTTGGTTTTTTCCATCTCTTTTATCAACTTACATGATTTTCTTATTGAGGAAATGACAATCATTTGACTATATCTAATAAGAATTAAAAATAAAGTATATYGATTGCTCTTTGAGCCATCAGCATAAACTTCTCACAGATTTCTGTCTTCTATCTCTCAGCTCTGCCTTTGCTTTTTACTTTTTCTTGCCMCAAAATTTTCTCCTTTTTACAGTAAATTCATGTCTCCTATAACATGCTAGCAGATTAGAGCACGTGGTGAGTAGACATAATAGAAAAAATAATGGCATGCCAGCAAGTATGTAGAGGTTGGCTTGACATTATTTGTGAGCAGCACTTATTGAAAACATCTTCTTTTCTCTCAGTGAGATACTGATTAAGTAGTTAATTTTGTAAAGGTGTTGACAGGGAGAGACATGGTAGAATGTATTTCTAAAACTGCAGTTTCTGTCACCAAATTGACTCGACCTGATCAATACACTTAAAAAAATTATTGTGARGGGACTGATAGGGAAAAAAAAAAGGAAAATATGACTCAGATGATTCTATAAGCTTTTTTTTTCTAAAGAACTTCTAAAAGAAGAAAAATAAAAAATATAAGGAATACAATGGTAGCTAGTAAGTCGCTAACTGTGTACTGACTAGGAAGTAGTGAATTTACATTTGGACAAAGCTGATAATTAAGGTAAGAAAACAACTTATATGAAGTAGGATAACCATTGGGAGATTTATTAGAGTGAAAGCATTTCAAAACAATTTTAATGTTACCTATAATTCATCCAGCAGTTCAACACCTTGTGTTAGATCTATAAGACATCTTGTCTAACACATCCCTGATGCTAATAAATAGTTTCACTGTAGTCATCAAAGGCAGTTATSATATAATAAATGCAAGATGAGTTCACTTTACTATTGTCATGGGATTTGTTTGCCTATTTCACTGTTAGCTGCATTCACTACTGCATAAATTTGCTCGTCATTTTTCTTAACATTTGATCACCTGTAACATATTTTAAATAGCCCTTAGTTCCATATTAAAAATAATTTCTTAAATTTTATAGACATTTGTACACTTGAACCCTTCAAGTGCAAGAAGGTTAGAGCTACAAAATACAATCCTCTTAAACATGCAATCCTCTTAAAATGAATTTGTCTGTAATTTGTGCTTGAATGGCAGATGACTTCTGTGTCAATGTTCATGTCATATTTGTTAATACAGCAGTAGAAGAACATGAACAGTTCATTTCTAAACACTGACATGCAAYTTTTGAAGCCTGAAATTGCAGATAGGGTAAATTTGCTGAAAGCTGTACTAAAAATCATGTGCCAGCCTCAAATCTCCTTCATCCAATCTCCAGATTCCTCAGCACACCAACATRAAACACTCCCAATATTCTCAGTTTCTCCTCAGGGCTAGAAGCGTTTCTTTTTCTCTGGTCCTATCATAACCAGGCTCAGGGATATATCTCTGCTCTATAATCACAGCAGAATTAACAACCTCCTTATGTAAAGACACAGAAGCAAATCCAGAGTTATCAGGGTAAATGACAGAAGGCAGARAAGTTACAGGTAAAATATTGTTTCAGAGAGGTGAAAGAATGCCAGTTACTGGTTTTCCTCTTTTCCCTTTTTATTTGTCTCTTTTTTTTTTTTTTTTCAGGGCCTAGGAACTTTGGTAGCAGACAGACTTTTCAGACTGCTGCCTATTGTTTGTGAGATGCATGAGTGCACTGAACACTTCAAGTAAATCACCATGAACATCACAGTAGCCACATTACTGAGGAGTGTTAGCTCCTTCTGTTCCCAACAGCAAGGATACATTTTTGCTGCATGGTACCTGGGAATAACTGCTGCTACACAAAAGCYCAGTGGTTTTCAGAAATGAGAATGTTTCCTTTGTTAGGTCGCAATTTCTTATTTAAAATGCCTTAACTAGGAATACTGAGCTCATGCTATGAGCTGAAAACTCACCTAAAGAAATCTTAGTATGTATTAAGCAAGTTCTCAAGTTCTCAAGTTCCAGGGACTTTAAAATAAATGTAAATTTTTTTCTGCAGTAAGGAGATAATGTGCAAATGGGGTTTTTTCTTCTTTTGTGGCTTTATCTCATTTAGTTTTAAGCATATGTACTTTTCATGGTACCGTTTACTTGCATTTTCACTATGTTTCACTAAGAAAAAAAAAATCAGAAGGGAAACCTTTTATATAAAAAAACCCAGCATMAACACTCAAGAAATATGCATCTTAAATAATTTTGTCTTCTATGGACRGTGTAGATAGATGGGGGATGGAAGGAAAATGACTGCTAGCATAGCAGATAAAGCAGAAAATTCCTATTAACTAGAAAAACTAGAACTGGCACAGAAAGTTCATTACATATTTTGGTGGATAATGTGACCAGCTCCCAGGAAAAAAAAAAAAAGGGAGTTAGTACAAAATAAACAGGTATTARCAACTGAAATTAAAGTTGTTCTTATTAGCATAATATCCAGTCCAATTTTATCTACAAGAAATTATATAAAATGAGATTTGGAAAGAAAATCACTTCTCTCAGATCATCAATTTTCCCCAGTTTTTGGTAYGACTAAAATTTCAAATACCTATAGATATGGATATGTTTCAGAAACCAGGTTGTCGAAGGTATGGGCCCACACTGGTGACTTTTATTGCATTTCTCCCTTTGTCTCTAAACCTTGGAGATAATGTTGACCAGCATTAAGCCAGCAGGAGCACACCTCTCWTTGTGCTAACATGCCCTGCATTCACCAATCCAACATGTGCTATATGTTCTGAAAATAATTATTTTTCAATTCTTATAGCTGTTTCCTTAAAGTCAAGAACATAATGATAAATTGCTAGAAATGTAGCAACATTTGCAACCCCTGAGAGGGAACACATATTCAGAATTCAAGTTTCCTTATTATTAGACTCTTGGCACTTTTTTGTTTCAATATCATTAGTGTAGCTGTGAGAATTCCTTTAATTTTCTGAACATTTCTTTCCTTACTGTGTCCACTATTGAAGTCAACCAGTTGTATTGGTTTGGGTTGGTTTTTTTTTTGGTTTGGGTTTTTTTTTTTGTTTTTTTTTTTTTTTTTTTTTTTTTTTTTTTTTTTTGTGTCTATAAATGCACTTTGTTCACAAAACTAAACTCTGAAAGAGAGAGGCTGATACAGACTGTTGTTGCCTGATTGTCAATAGAGAAGTTCACAACAGAATTTGAACGGTGATCAGCCTGAGTTCTATTGCTTTCCAGTAGAATTCCAATTTTAACCTTAGATGGTTTGGGGACACATAAAAATTGCCTCTTTCCCCTGTCAYAGAGTGCCACATTCCAGAACAATAGAAATATTGAAATAGATTCCTGCTACGGAAATGAAAAATAAACAAATATGAGATTTATTTCTTTAAGTTGAAGGTTGTTTGTCATGTTAGGCAACCTCAATACGAATGCAATCATCCTCCTGCCTATTGGCATAAATCTAGTTCTTCTTTTGCACATTCACCCGTAGAYTGAACACTAGATTCAGTGAAAATGTAATACCTTGAGCATACAGTCTCGATTGCTTACGTTTTTTAATGTCTGTTGTTCATGTTCCTAAATTTCCAACATGTCTTTTTTTTTCCTCTCAAGCAGAAACTAGTGATTTCCAGGCAAAATTATAATAATGTCACCAAATAATATAACTTTTACCATTCACAGGCATCTAATGCTGTAATATAAATGTTTAATAGCACAGGCATTTTCTATTGTAATTAGACATTTCAGYCATGTTCAGTTGAGTCAAGTAAGACAATTCTAAGTAATTAGAGATGTTTTCCTCAAGATCAAAGCGAGATTTTTTTTAATTGCTTTTTGGTTTTTTTTAAATTTTATTTTTGAATAAGCATGAGACCACACAAACTTTAGACTCTGTGTGTGTTCATTCATGCTTGTTGAATTTTTTAATGATTAATTTCTATCTTGTATACTATTTTTGTTCTGTGTATCTTAATAKTGTCTCTTCCAAATAAGGAAATATTAAATAGAATTGCCACCCAGTTGACTTGCCCTAGATAAACAATTGAAAATCCCTGAACAGATTAGTGCTTTGCAAATGTTTTTAATGGTTTCCTCTGAGACAAAAGTCTGGACTCTTTTAATGCAAGTAAGGATTAAAAATGTAATCTCATACTAAAGCTTGCTCTTTAGTTCAAAAATTCTGCTACCAAACCAGCAAAATATATATTAGGTATAGAAGAACACAACTTGTGATCCACCTTGTTTATAAGTCAKTAAGGTGCTTTTCTAAATTTTAGAGTAAGGAAATACCATGAGAAAAGCTGATGAAAAAAAGTACAGGAGTCCTCAGATTGAAGTTCTGGAAGACATTAAAGATGTACACTCAAGGCCTGTGCAGCCATATAATTTTTTCAGAGATACAAAATTTCTCTATGAAAATCYTGTTTGATGTACTTTGTGTAAAATATGTATGATCATTTAGTCCAAAGATAAAGACACAGAAAGTTGGTGTAAAAACTTTAGTAGAACCCTTGGAGCATGAAGTAGCTAAAGAAGAGTACTGCATGGACTAAATCTAATTTCTGCATTTTTTACTTCTGGTTCTAATAGAGATGTTTAGATCCTCCATACATGAGGGACTCGTCAGTACAGAGATATATGTGGAGTGCTATAACTTGATGTCACCTGCATCAGCCAAATTACTTAGCATTCCAGAGCATATTAGGAGGAATTAAATTAGTCATGGTAGCTCATATATATATGAAGGAAGATCAGTGACTATTCTGCTGCCTAGARGACCTTTTGTTGCTCTTTTACAGTATCTTTTTAAGAGTACAKGATGGCAGCCTCTAAAACACAAAATATTTGCAGCTGCTTCATGAACTCAACACTATAGAGTTTAGACTAAGTTCTGATCAGACCTTGTTGGCAAATAGYAGTCATCTAAGGTTGAACTAAAACAAAAGATGCATCTGCTAAACTACAGAGTCAAATTGTCTCTCACAGTCTTGACCATCTTACTAAGCTGTATTATTATCTAACTTCACAGGTAAAATCCAATTCAGATCTTGCACATCCTAGAAGAGCACATTAACACTTTATAACAAACATAAGAGCATAACTTTCATTTCAGAAAGTGACTCCTGTCCAGTGTTGCTTGGGGATGGGAGTGGCAARTTTTGCTGACTAAACTACTCAAAATCTGTAGCTGTAGCCATTTATAGCCTCTAGTTTACTATTTTGCCAGAGTAYATCATCAGATCACTAGAAATGTATCTTTATTTAATTGTTAATTACAACCATAAAATTAACCTTTTCCAACCAGATTAATCAGATTTTTACTTAACTGTGAATGGTTTACGATTCTCACAGACACTCATCTATCTCACTGGTATTCTATTCTATTATCAAATATTTTTGGTCTCTCACTGCTACTCCTAAACTGGACACTATATTTTGACATCATAAATTGAAGACAATAAATATTGCAAGTCAGTCGAACTGGAAAAAATTTTCACTCAATTACTGCATCAAATTAATATTTTCAAAAATATAGAAAAAATAATTTTAATGACTACTTTATCTCCTATTGTAATTTTAAATAAWTTTTTTTGAAAGTCTACCTCTATTTTAAAGAAATATAAACTAATCTGTAGTGCATATTATACTCTGCTACTAGTATGTACTGCAATTTGTATGCACACACGATTTTAGCTCATGAACAATATGGCTTTTCTATTAGACCTTCTCTGGAAGTCTTTGAAAAGTTGTGCTACACATGGCAGCAAATAGATCTAAACCACATTATTTGCTCAATGCTGTCATGGAGATTTTAAAAATTGAGTGTTACAGATTAAAATTCCATTGGGAACCACTGAAAACTTCCCCRCCACACACCAATTTAGCTCTGAGCTTTTGCTTCTGAAATTTYGCAGCATAGGAAGATACTTTCTTTTTCTGAATAGGGTTTCCATACAAAGAATATAAAAATGAGGTTAAACCTTCTGTAGATGATTGAAAACCTGTATGCACGGAAGTTTCCTCAGGAAGTTTGCACAGGAACCTAAATTTTATCTCCCTTTCAATTCCCTTTCACATTTACAGGRTGATGACTTTTGCTTAAGTCTCCTRAAGAATGCAATCCYGTAACCTTCACCTCATTTATTAAAAATCGCATTTCCATGTCATTTAGGATCTTTCTGATTTGTAACACTGAATTAAAAGCATTAAAACTGTCTTTTCAGCAGTGTCAATAGGGATAGAAGTTCACAAGTCATTTRGCATATGAAAAGTAGCTTCTACACAACCTTATTTTTCTTTAAAACTTTCCCACTCCCTTACTGTTGGAATTATTGTATTCAATATAAAATTTATATGTTCAAACAATATGCTAAAAAAACCAAATTGCGATAATTAAATTCAAATGCATCATTTTCTTAAAATCAATATCTTTTCAATCATTTGTTTTGTTAGTCTGTTAGTCAGCTGTTAACTTCTTTTAACTTTTCACAACTGTTAAAAATGTTGCTAAAAAGAAAGCAGAAAGTTTTCTAGCTTCATTTTATGACATACAAACACAAAAGGTTGCTTGGATTTACAGGCTTTTAATCAATYATTTTAAACAGAATTTTATAGTACTGTTCTAAAGTTTATAAATTATTAAAGGAATGAAAAATAAAGAAAAGGAAAAGAAGGCTTGCTTGCCTCACATATAATTGTGAAGTTTTGTATTGATTTTAGTACAAGGTCTTCACTGCAATGGACCAATTTTTGATTTATATTCATTTTTCCTTGTATTTTAGTTTAGTAAAATGATTACTTATATATAAGAAAAATACAAATCTATCAAAAAGGTAGAAGTTCTACCAATTTTTGCTCATAGGTTCATCCAGAAATCTTTTATGTCATTTAGATTAAGCTGCAAACCATTTAGGCAATAAACTTACTTTTGCGGTTCTAAAAAGATTTATGAAATTCAAACAACAAAAGTACAGAACACATTTTTGCTGCACTGAAAAATTTTTGCCAAATCTCTTCATTGTAATAACAACACAYTGGAAAAGCTCAGTCAAAATTCCATCTTGAAATTCACAATTGAAGCACACACAACACATTATCTTAAACATAATTCCTATAAAAGGGAAACTCAAACATTCTCCCTTTAAGACATTTTTATGTAAATTTGCATGTCAAACACACATCCCTCTGTCAAAACCAGCATATGCTGGCATGTGCAAACTCAAATCAAGGTAACACTAATTTTGTAAACAATTATTACTGAAAAGGAAGGTAGTGTTATACCACATAAAGTATTAAAATACAAGGAGAAAACATATTTTTAACACTAAGAAATTAACCAATACATTCTTATCTTTGAAGAAATACCAAGTGACTATTCAGACTACCATTTCGGTAGTAGTCAAAAACTGTTACTCCATTGAAGGCCAAAAATACRTACTTTGATTCTTTGAACACCTAATTTGCAACATAAATATTTCTGGGTTTAAAAGTGAGCAGATAAAACATGAGGGGAAGAAGAAGTTCAAAACCAAATGTATGGCATATTTTCTGTTACCTGAATAATGTAAAGCCTACAAAATAGTTATCAATTTTTCAGATAGCATAAAATGGAATGGTTTATTTTTCCATTATATGAATTTCATTATTCAGTAGAAGAAAATGAATGCTCCATTATTTATTATTTGCTGCTTATTTATTTAGTGTAGGGGCAGCTAAACATTTTCGACCTAACAGCCAAAAAATCAGTTTGATATTGTTCAAGATGACATTCTTTCTAACTCCAAAAAAACATGTCGAAATATAAAAGGTGAACGAAAAAAAATAGGACATATCTTGCTCTCCTAGTCTCAGGAAAACAAAACAGAATCAATCAAAGAGAAACCCATGTGGAAACAAAAATTATGAAATTATGGAGTATTTAGTAGTGAGGAAATAGTAATGAGAGGAACACAACACACCAAAATTAAGGCATTTCTATGTGCCTTGTAAAGCTGAGTGGAAAAACTTTACATATCTAAAACATTTCTGATTTTTCCATTGCAAAATTGGCTTTCAGTTTCTGTTTTACACATGAAGTGACAAAGTTTCAGAAATCAATACCTAAGCAATGGCATTTRAATGAACACAATGTGTACTTCAAACTCTGGATCACAAATCTCCATGGAAAGACTAGAAGACTAAAAGCTCTAACAAATTCAATTCATCTAATATGGACTCCAGTTCCTGCTTCTGAAAGGCTTACCTTATCCGACAGAGCTCTTGGGAATAAAAGAAACATTAATAACTGATGGCGCACAGATACTGCAAATAAAGGTCATTTTCAGTAGCTGGCTGTATTACATATATGCTCCATAACTTTGATGGAACCAAATATCAATAGGACATGAATACTCTTCAAATTATAGAATGTGCATCCTATAGACAGTTTTAAATTTAGTGTTATTTTTGCATCTTGTGCCATTGTATGTTGTGGCTAGTAAACTGTGATTGCTTTTTTATTTTAAATTTAGAAAAGAACAATATATTTAGCCCCTAGGTTCTCCTGCTCACTGAGTTATAGAAAAGCCTTCCTCTCTGTCTATTTGTTAAGTGAAAAAACTAAGATTTCACAAAGTGTCAGCACAATCCACCCTGCAACTAAAGCCATCTCCTCTGGGCCTCTACAGCATCAAGGAAACCTTCAGGACAGAATAACTAGTGAGGTGTCTGTTAGGTTTTTTTGTATGCATAATGTGATTCACCTACTCAATGTAAAGTTCACTAGAGCTCACAGTCCTGAGTCAAAGACCAAGTTTAAATTAAGACACAATTAACTAAATTTTCTCTCTCATTYTCAGAATGGTGCCAGAAGTGACCAGGTCTCCCTCTCACTATCTCAAAACACTTCCCCGGTTGCTCTGATGTCCACCTCCATCTTCTATAGAAGCCATTTTTAATGACCTGAGGCACAATTTAATTGGCTGATCAATATTATGCTTAACAGAGGAGTATTCCCTTCAAAAGAAAACTTTAAAATGCATTCTTTCTATCTGTTGTTGGAAGATGGCAGGATTTTTTTGGTCTGTATTTTTGTGCTAAGCACAGCCCACCTCTTCWAAGTCAACTTAATCCATTAATGTAGAATTATTCTGTGCAAACAAAGAGCATTTTCATGAACTGAATCACTCTGAAAACAGAGATGCAAATTTCTAAATGACTGATCTCTGCACAATATTTTCCAAAGCATAAGGGAGCAATTTTGTAAATGTATTGCTAAGATACTTCCATGATACTCTGAAAAGGATTTTTTTTTCTATATTCTAAATCTATCAGAATTATGTGCTCTGTTTTAAGTCTTTGCCTCCCATCAAAATCAAGCACACCTTCAGAATCCCACTGAAGTCAATCAAACTCAATGCATTTATATAACAATCTACAAATATAGAATATCTTTTACTCTATGACCTGCAAAAAGTGATTGCACACTAGTTTAAAAAATCCTCACATTCAAATTTGGGTTGTTTGTTTTGTTTTTTTTTTTTTTTTAGTTCCATCAATTAGCTAAGTTTTAGGCCATTTAAAATTCAGTAATCTATTTTGCACTACTGTTTGCAGGCAAACCAATGTTTCTCAGCAACCAGTGTGATTCAAAAGTTCTTTAAAAAGTGATATGCAAACATAATATGAACTAAAATGGCTTCTCTGTGTACACTTAACATTCTATGAGTTAAAGTATTTTTGACACTTTTCTTCAAGTTGTCCTTCCAGTGCCCTATCACAAATTAAAGAACAAAAAATTCTAAGCCTGCCTAATTTAGAATAGCAATGAATTAATCCTAATAATGAAATAACTTCATACAACRTTGTCTTTGAATCATTAGAGGATTTGCAGATAGTATCTCGTGAATGCAAACAAGATAATCACACGGGCRCAGATACCAAATAACCCTTTCTCCAAACACTGGTGGGCATGCATATTCAACAAAATGCAAATATTGACTTTTCTGATAGCAACTAGATCAGATTGCTAAGGTATCTGATGAGACACTGCAATCCCAGTGTGGGAAACAGTGCTGACCTTCATGCTCTGCATGGCAAGCCTGGAGCTTGCTTGCATTTATGATTCCCTGAAACTCTGAGCGTTTGCCACAACTGCAAGAATAAAGTAGACATGTGGAAAAGGGCAATCTCAGTCAGTACAGAAGAGCTTGAAAGAAAGTAAACAGGTTTCATGTCTCMTAATACCTCTCCAGAGAGCAAGGAATGGAAGAAATGTCATTTGCAATTGACTGCTTATAAAGATAAACAGGCACATAAAAAGGTTTTTTTTCCCTTAAAAAAGCAAGGAAAGAAGATAACAGGTCACACACTTTGCACATTCAGCAATCAGTACGTCCAGTAAGTATGCTAGAACACAGACCTATGAAAAATGCTCATGCTTTAAAGAGCATTGATCCTGAATGAGTGCATACAGTCACACACAGAGACATGCTTTACCAAAAATCTCCCCAAACATGCTGTAAAAACCCAAATTTAAAAGAMGAAATACATATAATACTGTATATTTCAGCTTGTATTTTTAGTCTTGAACTATATTACAYTTCCAAACTTTGCCTAATCCAACACTTCAATTTGAAGTGGAAATAAAAAAATCAATGAGAAAAAGCTCAGCATTTCCTGCTACTTTTATTACACTTGCTGTATACGACATGATGCCTTAAAATGGTTGTTTAAAATATATATTTTAAGACTCACAGGAAATCTTTTTTTTTCTAGATGCTCATTTCTGTTCTTAGATTCTCTTTCTACATATTTTTATTGCATGTTTGTCCTGACATTTTATCTGTATAGCTGTGAACATATAGACATATTTTTATAAGTTTATTAATGCATATTTACACAGGAGTATGTTGAACCACCTTAGAAAGACTATGTTTAAGCAATATAAATACATTCTCTTTGGCTTTTGTCATCCTGTATTACTTCTGCCAATGATATATCATTAATGATACTCCTAACTCTATGTACAGCTTTTATTTTGAGGTGTTGGTTACAATTATAAAGAGTAATAAGATTTTTCAGTTTTCTGGAGGGAAAAGGTCAGGTTATTCCTAATTAAGCCAGAGTGTAACCTACATATATGATTCTTTGAGCATAGAAATTAGGATTATGATACCAGAATATTTTTACTGGTTTTTTTTTTCCTCCATTTGTAATGCATTTTTAGTGGGCAATTATCCTTAAAGCTACAAAACAACAGATTTTACATTTTATGAGTAAGAATCAATGTGTGCTTATTAGAACCTTGGTGGCACCTATAATACTAATGGGATTTTTGTATGCCTTCCTRTTTGCTAAAATTCTCTAATCTATCCTTCCTTCTGAGAGCATTCATTTAATCAGCTCAATGCAGGACTTTATAAAGCTAAGAAAAATCCTTGCTTTAATATAACTCAATTTATTTATTTCAGAGAAAATGACATGTTTTCTTAAATTTTAATTAAAACAATATTGCCATGGATTTTTATGGCATTTTAAAAGAATAAAAACATCAAGATTTGACTGATTATTGCCAGAGTGTCAGCATTCACAATTGTATCTGTGTTTTTGTGCAGAGAGTAATTCAAACCTTATTATTGAGAATTTTTGTTTTGAGATTCAGCCAGCATAGCAATCTAAGCCTATGCTTAGTTTAAGTCCAGATAGGACACCAAATGATAGAAAAACAAAAATCGATAGCCTGGGCACCATATGTGCAAATAAATTCTATGTGCCACAAAGTCCAGAGAGCACGAAGAGAAGAAGGAATCCTACTCTATCACTTTGCTCTTGAATAAAAAGATGCTGGCTTAAAGAATGGTATCTAGAGGTGCAACCATTCATGTCAAATCTCTTAGATTATTTAACCAACAATCAGCCACAATCTAATCACTGTACCAGCCATGGATTTACCTTTCAACCAACCCCTGTGCAAGAAAATTCTGATAAGTGTATGGACAAAAATCTATCCCACTGTATTTCTTTCCCAGACTGGAAACTCTGATAAACAGCTCTTTGATCAATAACTGTTGCCTAAACAGCCAAAGGCCTCCACTTCTGTAGTTGATCAGGGTCACACAGAATAACAGTTTGTTTCTGTCATTGCGATGATGCCATATGGACATCCTTTCCACAGCTGAGCAGAACAAAATCTGGCAAACTTTATTTCAACTATTACAATTTGGAACAGTAAACTGTTCTGACAGTAATTTATGCATCAAATTTTAAAAAATCTTGATGATTTTTAAAAAACCCTATTATGATTTCAGATAATTTTTTTTTTTAATTGAAAATATTTAAGTCCTTATAAATTAATAAAATACAATKCTTTTTTGAAGATTCATCAGACCCTCCAAGTTGATGGAAGCATTGGTCAAAGTAGAAAAAAAAACCTGAAAAGACATGGTCCAAACTGAATGTTCACCTTAWCTGTTTTCACTCACACTGTCCCATGAAGTTCACTSCTTTCTGGAATCTGAAATGGAAAGCTATGCACCCTATGACTATGAAGAAAGCTAGAAGTTACATCAAATACTTGATCTCTAAAAAGCTTTGAAAGTTCAAAGGCATAAACCAWCCTTAGATATTCAAGGRAGATTGCATTTTAAGCCTTACATATATTCTCCCCTGAGAACACAGATTACTTTCTGCCATGTCAAAGCTTGAAAGATATGAATAGCTGGTACGAAAAAACAGACAGAGCTTATACAAAATGGGGCGCAGATGGGAAGGAACAYGGAAAAAGAAGGCTTTAGAGAAAATGATCCAGTCCATGGCTGTTCAAATAAAGTTATCTTTACACAGGAGTGTGAAGGCAAAAACCCAGAGATTTTTATCATAACCCAAATGAAACATTTTACCTTGCCCTATAAACAGAACACCTTAGAATAGTCTCCCAGGGACAAGAAGTCTTGTTTCAACTTAAAGGACTCCTTGTTCCATCATTTTCAAGCAATTTCCTGAGGGTTTTCTTTCATTAATGCATCACTTCACATGAACTCAAGTACATTTATGTACAGACAAAACACCAAATCTTCTCCTTAGTTTCACAGAGAAATTCCYCCTGAAACAAGTTTCATTCCATTTTTACTTTATTATTTGCACACAATCACACATAACATTTTTAATATTATATCAATTCATGCAAAAGAAAGAAGCTGCACACAGAGAGATGTCTTGCTGCATGCAAGAGTTTTGKCTCTTGTTTAAATTAATTATAATCCACCTAACTCTTTTTTTGGGGGAGTTCCATGCTCTTTTCAATCATTTTTATCAACATATTTTCAAGTATTCAGTTCTAGGAAAAACAGTGTTCTTAAGTCTTATTTATAAAATGCTATCTGAYCACTAGAGTAACCCTTCTCTGTATTTGACTATGATCAAATTAAATAATATTAATTAAAATATGAATATTCAGAYATAGATATGGTATGTCTGGTGAGGTTTAAGTGCCATATATAACACTGCTTAGTAATTCTCTACCTCTGCCAGTAAAACCATTTTGTGCTATGAGCATCTGGTGGTTTTATGATATTTGGGTTAGTCCAGTTATCATACAGTTGATAAACTTTTTTTTAACATCTTCCTTTGTTGCTTCTTGATTATAGGAAAAAGCTTATTCCAGTTTCTTGAAATTTATGCCATCATATTTAATTTTCAACATAAAYCTAAAGAATCATTCAATTCCTTCAGTAATATATTCAGATCTATATCTTAGTAACTCTACTGACAACTTCTTGCCAAAGCAGAATTCTCCTTTTTTTCTTCATGCTGTTACATGTATTTAAAGGGAAAAAAAAAACCCAAACACTTTCTTTTAATAATAGGAAATTAATTTTTACATTTAAGSAAACATTTTTACAGCTACTTTGAAAAATGACTAAAATTTTTACTRTTAGGAAGAAAGGAGAGAAAGCTATATTCATGTGCTAAAGATGTACACAACTGCATGATCAAAGAATTTTTTATATATTTTTGTACTAATCACTTGAATAGCTACAATTAAAACAAAATTTTCAATTTTGCTCTCTTGAATTAAATTTTAAGCTATATATATTCATTGTTTTAGTAGAATTGACATCTTTCATTTAAATAGTTCTGCTGCTTGTAGCTCTAATTTGCTTCATGCAGGAATATATATGGATAGGTCTCGTGTTAATATTTGATGAAGTTTAGTTTACAGCTCATTCATCTAAGGAATTAGCTTTTCAGGTCTTTGGGAGCTATTTAAAATTTAAGGATTATAAAACAAATCTATAAAAGAACTCTAATTTTTATATTTATAAATTAAAAAACAGAAAGGTATTTGAGTGACAGCAACCTCTGGCTTGGATCCCTTCAGAATAAGGTATAATAATCACCCACATTTAAACTGCTAGTTAAAATGGATGTATTCATTCCTTGCAAAGTTTCCTTAGAAACACTGGACTCTTAAGAATAATCTAAACAGACAGCTGGGCCCACCCTTTATGATAATGTGCCACGCAGCTTTATTAATCTGACCTTTGGAAACAAATGAGAAATTTTATACTGCSCCACCATAATTGTTAGTGGCAGGCACTTTAGCAGTCTTTAATTTGCACTTCATGTAATATCTGCTCTCAGTTATGATGTAAACGTTAACAGGATCTGACACTGTTAATCATGTTCTGGTGCCTAAAGCAAGTGGCAAAAGAGTGTGCTTGGAGTAAACTAGAACACGACCTTAATGATAATGAAACAKATCAACCCCTGACATTCAAAGACAAAGGCAAAAAATGAATATTGTAATTGTCTCAACCAGCATCTGAACGATATACAGAGCTGCATAATTGGGAGTGAGAGTGGAGGTGGAAATTATGTTCAACAGACTCATTTTTCAAGTTTGTGTAAGTTCTGATTGTCCTTTAAGTTGCTTGCAAGAGTTATTTGATAGGAGAAAGTATGTTTTTAATGTATAAMCAACAGTATTTTGAAGCATTCCACATGAAAGGAAAAAAGTAATTCTGTTTTAGATAACAGAAATTCCTTGTACATAACAAAAATGTGTCAGGGTTATTTTTCTGTAAAAATATTCTTAAAAGTTTATAGCCTGTAAACAGCACCTATATGCAAGTTTTGCTGACAGATATTAGTGTTACAAATATACAATAAAAACCAGTAGTGTCATACCTGAGTGAAAAAGATATCTGTTATAGATATTTCTTTTTAAAAATTATTAATTAAATAGGACTTATTTCTGAAATACCAGTATATATACCAGATCTTTTGCTTCTGAATGTTATGTATTTCTCCTAAACTCCCCTTTTTCTTTCATGACAACACTTTATAAACTTTGAACACTTCTTTATGAATAGCTTAACTGAGCTATTGCCTATATTGGATTTTAGGTTCATATCTAAAAATAAATTATCATAGAGCTTGTAAAGATGTTTGTGGATTTTTAAAATGTATATCTTTTTCTATGTATATCTTTTTCAGTAATATAAATATCATAGCCTCCTTTCTATTCACTAATAAGGTATCACGGCAGTCTATTTTATGTAAACACATTGAGATATACTGAGATCTACTGATAAAGCAAGGATTATGCTATAGGCAAATAAAACCTACCAAACAGAAGTTGTTTYCCCAAAATTTCTAATATTAATTTTTTTAGTTATTACATTGTATACTTATTTGCAAATAAAATGCAAGTTTTTTTCATTTGACAGCATTAGGATTGTTTCTGACATGCAGTGTGCTTTTTGAAAATCTATTCTAAAAGGAAAACTTCARGTTGTTAAGATAGGAAGATTATCTYGCTTCAATGGTCTGTTACACAAAACATCAGCTGCACTTTTTATCATGCTCATTTGTTTTGGTTTTGGTTCTAACCTGCTACATCACAAGTAGTGTATAACAGCTTTCTCCATCTGACTGTGATATGCCAAACTGAACTAAGGTATCTGTGATGTTGATACAAATCAAATTTTGCTCTCCATTCTGAGATTGAAGGTTCTGCAAAGGAGTAGGGTACCCAGAAGAATTGGTAATATCTTAAACCAGCTAGGCTTCACAGAAAAGGACCCATTTACATTTAGATTTCTACTGTTAGTGTAACCAAAAGAATATTTACTACGTGTCAGGAACATGACATCCATAGCCTGAAGACACTGCACTAATGTACATATATATCTGTATTAAAGGATCCARGTATACTTTTTCTATGAATTTAGTGCAAGTCTCCAGTGCTCAAGAGCTAATTAAAGTTACTTCAAAAAGCCATCTGTAGTTTGTGTACCTCTTTTAAGATCAAAGAAAGAGGTAAACAAAAGCCATTATTGAAAATACACATTAAGCACTAAGAAGAAGCTTAATATATAAAAATCACAAGGTTTTAGCATTAATTTTTAATTTTAAAACCTCAACATTATTAATAATATAAGAATAGACTAACTTAAAGTCAAGTCATATTCATTAACTCTTCTCAGCTTACTCCTGAAATGACACAAGAAATTACCCAAAACATTTTCACTGTAATGTTCAAGTTAAACAGTATCTACTTTTACATGGAAGCTTTAAAACAAAATTTACATTTAAAAAAAAAAAATCAAACTKTACTGCTATTCAAAGTCTTTTGTGGGTCACACATCATTAAAATTCAGACTACCAATTGATTTAAATTTAAATAACCAAAATTGCTACATTCATCCTCTGAGTGACTTCTTTAAARCTAGTAAAGTCTTAATAGAAGTGAGTATGTATTCCAGTCAGCATTCAGCACTACCCTCCCCTGCCGGTGTTGAATCTCTTCTCTGCTGTATCTCTTCAAATTAAGTGTTTGTGCACTACAGAGAGAAACTTCATGAATACCACTGAACTTATTCTCTCTTGTCAAGTTCACAATRTCTACTTTGAAATAGATTTAATAATTTAATAGAATGCAACCTAAATTTTAGGAGGAAATGGATCAATTTTTCAAAAAAAATAAGACAGAGATACCAATCTCTTATGTTAGTTCTACTATGCTACTACATGCAGAAATAACCATTGTGTCTCTTGTTAGTGTAGATTTATCATTTTGGAGAAGAGTTCTTGCCTGGAATTTTGACAAAGACCATCTTTTTCCCTTCCAAGTTTCCGAAAGTCATGAATATCACAAATGAGAAGAAAACCAAAGTCATTTGGTTGATGTACATTTCTCTGCCACAAAGAAAACCAGCTAAGAAAGAAATTCTTTGTATAYATAACTCCTAAAGCTGCTAACAAAACAGACACATCTCACATGAATTTCATCCTTTTATGAATGCAATAAAGCACAGCTGTAGAACATTTTTGCTTTCATATTTTCTACCCTAGCATTATATATACCTTATCATATAATGTATAAMGGATCATATATATTCATTATCATACAATAGGTATTTTAATTATATGTAATAAATATCAGTAGTTTCCTCTGTAGTGGTTATCAGAATACATGTGCATCCCCTTACACAGCTTTAAATAATGGCAGAAATAATGGATGTGCATTTAAGAAAAAATACAAATGCATCTGATTATCAGAATTGATCTTTTGAATATCCACTGACAGCTGTGAATTTTTGCATAACCTATAAAAAATTTTACAACTCATCCTGACTCTTTTGGTTTTTAGTTACTACCTTTTTTATTATATATAAACTTACTCATAGCAAAAAATGGACTTGGAAACTTTGCAGCCAAGCAATGAATTCTGAATTGATTCAGAACTTAGTGTTAAAATTTTTATAAATGTTAATAATTCTAAACCCATTCCAATATAAGAATAAATAAAGAAACCCCCAAAACATTCAGTTAATAACACTACGTCTGCAGGTCTTTTGTATGAAAYGGAAAGGAGAATTATTCAGGTGTGAAACAAAACTCTGTT
The DNA here is from genome assembly GCF_030028575.1 of Malurus melanocephalus. Classification (NCBI taxonomy): domain Eukaryota; kingdom Metazoa; phylum Chordata; class Aves; order Passeriformes; family Maluridae; genus Malurus; species Malurus melanocephalus. The sequence goes on along the minus strand of NW_026623241.1, from coordinate 1,301,401 downwards.
TCTTATGGCAATTCTTAAGTAACAAGAGATTTGAGTTTTAGTTGACTAGGCCTTGGAGGAGAATGGAACAGGATAAAGGGGATCGTATTTGGAATTCTTAATTCAAACAATCCTCGTACAGYTCTTGAAAGTTTATTTACTCAGGTAAGTTGGAACATAATGACAAGAACTTCAGAACTAGAAGTGCAGGTCAGATTATTTAGTAGCTGCATTTCAATGAAAACAGCAGTCTTGGACAAACATTTATTAACCTGTTTGCTGCTACACATACTCTCTGAAACACTACATTTTTTTCTGAAATATAACTTATCTAGTAGAGAAGCTACTACAGCGTAACAAAGTAAAACATTTGTCTGCTCAATCCAGGAAGAYTGTGGTTCAGATTCTGACCATACACAATTAATACAGGTCTGTTGAAATAAGAATTAAGAATCATTTGCTTGAGTAGACACAATGAATCTCTGGATACATTACAGAATGTAATGAACTGTATTTTCTGCCACAGTTAATGGGTTTAACATGACAAGTGATGCTGATATCATGCATTCTCCATCATAACAAACGTAGCTTTGTCCATTATCAAAAGTACTAACAGCCAGACGTATTGCAGGATATACCTAACAGTTTGTTCACCCACTGGTATTWGAGAGTATCTCCAGATATGATTTCACTTGAAGTTATTCTTCAAATAAGGCCTTACTGATTTTGTCCTTTAAATTCTTTCAATTTTGAGATTTCTTAAGCTTTTCTTTACTTCTCCRTATATTCATCATTGTGCAGAAAAAGATTACACCAATCTGGGATCCCAAAAAAGGCCATAAGTGTTGTGCAGGTATGCTATCTTTTAAAGGAGTAAAAAGCAAGTAAGATATGCAAGTGATGCCTAYATGATTTCCTCTCTAATTTTGGTTGCTAAAGATTATAAAAGGAACAGATGTTTGTTAATGATATCAGAAGAGCCCGGCAATATGTTCAAAATCATAGAGAATTATGTTTTTGAAACTAATCTGTGAGTCAACAATGGTTTTATGTTCAGATTATTAAGGTAAGCATCAAATGAGAAGCATTGACTACAATTAGAAATTCAAGTTGTAATTAAAATTATGTCAGTCAAAATTCTCTAAAYGGTTTCATTTTGAGTGTTAGTAAAGTTCAAAGCTCCGATCAATAGTAGCTAGCAAACATTTTAAAAACATAYAAACATTTGGCACTTAAGTGCACTTAAATGAAGTAAAACTCTTCAAGTTAATATAATTAAAATTATTTGCATGCAGATTTTGAAAATGCTATGAAAAGTGCATACTTTCCATGTCATAGGTGAAGCACTTTTTCTCTTTCCAAAAGGGTTCCTTAAGTTCCTAAAACTAATAGCCAAAGCTACACAACTAGGTTACACTGTATGATTGTTCAGTGTCAACAAAACCATCACCTTACTCTCAGATTAAGTTCAATTTTTTTTTCCCTCCAATTTTGCAGGAGTTTCTTAGAAAGATATTACACGTTGCTTCTCTATACTGAAACAGATTTCTAAAGTCTCAAAAAAGAAAACTATTGTAATTCAAACTGTGAGTGATCTTAGGAACTGATCTCAAATGCTACCAGCTAACTGAAATATTTTTGTGGCTCATTATTTCCCGCACGCCAGTGTTTTTTCTAAGAAAAGGAACTGAGATGCCTTTCMGGTTTGGCAAGTAGTTGGTATGTGTCACTAGTCAACCTTCTGGTACTTCAGAAGTAGAAGTTTTTCAGAATGGTATTGTCAGAAATTATTTTATTTTACATTTTATATTAAGTCAGAAATTAAACTTTATAATATTCTTTATTAAAAGCAAAATAATGTCTCCAAAGTCAAGGATAGGCTGGGAAGAAAATCCTTTACATTGCTTAAAATGTAACACAATTTCTGATGTTTCTAAATCATCAGAAAAAATATCTATTTTATCTTCCACTATAGGTTTAGAATAAAAGATTCTATTTTCTTTTATTCTTAAATTCTGAAGGAGTTAACACTGGAAAAGAAACGTAAGGAAGAATGAAGGTTGCTGACTTCAAGCCAGCAACTAAATGTTAGCAAGGTTTAGTAGGTGACTGCCTTGTTATTTCTTTCATATTATAGAAGTGTTATGAAACTAATTTCATTTGTATTTTGCCCTGGTGATAACAATTTTCACATACACAAAATTCTCAGAAGCGTAAGGAARTTTGCCAACATACACTAAAATTGTACTACGCTAACACAGTATATTACATAAAAGCAATTTTGCCCTTCTCAAACAGTTTGTACAAAAAGATCTGTGATCTGTTAAGCAAAACAAGAAGAAGAATATCACAGATCAGAACGAGATGGGATTAGTGTCAGAACGGGGTGTGTKTGAGTATTGACTTCTATTCTGGTGTGGTTGACTTAGAGGCTGAAAACAGAAGTAACAGATGGGAAAAACAAGTGGGTCAGGAGAAAAAAAAACAATGCTACAGAACAATAAAATAAGAATTGGAATCAGATTAATTTTATAGCAATAAGTTAGGTAAAATGAAAAATGGCATTTATAATATAAGATAAAAAAATTGTCCTTTTTACCAATATCTTGATCCTGCTGAAGTCAAAAAGCATTTTACTTGAATTCTGCTTCAATACCCTCCCCTCATAAAAAATACAATCTAATGAAATTATTAATAAAAATTAGATGCTGAAATGCTGATATCAATGGAAGTTATGAGGCACAACAGAGATGCCAGCWTTTCACTTGGTAAAATGAACTGTAATTGTCCTCTGAATTAAGAGGACAACACTGCTTCTGAAAGTGTCAGGACATTTAAGAAATGACAGAAAACATTTTGTCCTTTTACCATATGTAGTGGCTAAAATATGCAATGTAAGAAACATTGTTAGAACCTTGTCCTAAGAAGCTGAGGAAAATTTGCCTATCTCTCAAGAACAGAGAAGCAGAGCACAAAACATTTAGATATTGCATGTGGAGGTGAGTTACATGCACTGATAAGACAAAAATGCTTATGGTGAAACATTAATTTAGTCTTGTTTCATCTGAACCAACCAGCATTTTAAATAGTTTTAAGATTTTATATTCTGTAAGTGAAATAAAAATACCTTTCTAAAACTTTGTAAATATATGGAAAAAGAATACTTGAAAACAAATAAGAAATTTAAAGAATATGAAAAGAGAACACCACAAAAAAAAAACCAAAAAAAAAACAACAATTGTAAACCCACCTCAAAATAACATTATGCAATCAAGTATATCTGTAGATACAGATGAGTTCCAAAGAGTACTCTGTGCATGAAAGAGTCTTCCAGACCACTGAAATTTTCCAAGTTGAATTGTCAGTTTAGGTAGAGTCAAACACATCTTGAGGGAAGTTTAAAATGTCCTCAAGTGAGGTTACAGATATAATCACAACAAATTTTGTGCAGCTGAGGACCAATTTCACTGCCTRTGTGGAGATATGGACATCTCCCTCCAACTGGAGTTTAATGGGTTCCTTTGGTTGTAGTTGTCGGCAATATATTACAATCCTTTGAAAACTGTTTCCATGGTCAGTTGACTAAACTAACAGCTAATGAATAAAATGGGCACTCCCGTCTGACTCCTTAGTTTGTTCCTGCTTTTACTTGTTGCTCACATATATACCAAAATGACCACCTGACAACAGCATGGGAGGGGTGTGAGAGAAAGGCATCATATATATGATGTCAAACATCCTAGATAACTGATATAAATCACTAAAATCCACAGACTGGCCCATTCAGAATCCTTCAGTATTCACACATACCTTATTCCTGTAATCTAATCTGAGTTTACAMTGTCTTTTTTACAATTTGTATTAAATCATAAGAGAGGAAAGGCTTTTGAACACTGCAACATGGATACACTCACGACATCTGGAGAAGAATCAACTTTATATTGTATTACCTCAGAAAAGAAATTAGAAATCACTAATTGGTTGAAAATGAAAGAGATTTTTTGGTTCAATTCTTTTCCCCRTGCACACTCTTCAAATGAAGGAATATAGGTCATTCAGATGATATAAATTATCATATCATCATAAACTATGTAATTGTCCTGACCCAACTCCAATCAACCATCAGGCTAGTTTGCCTTTAGATGCTTGTGTTTAGAATCAGTGTGAGAGAAAGTAAACAAACTGAGATGAATGAGGAGTGTGATACATAAATAACTGAATTAAGAACAGCTAACTCATGTGGTATGATTGCTTCTTAAGCTAATAAAAAAGATACAGGTTAGTTTGCCACTTAATTCCCTCCTCTCTTTGCAACATTTAACTGGTGCTCTTTCTCCTACCCTCCCTTAGTTTTCCTTTTAAAGCATCTGTACTTTAAAAAACATATATATATATATATATATATATA
>NW_026623241.1:1255467-1296850 GCF_030028575.1 Malurus melanocephalus | reverse complement strand
CAATTTTGGGTTTGGAAGTCTTCATTTTCTTGATACAGTGCTGTTTCTTTAACCTAGATGTTCTATTTCACATAGTGCTTAGCCACTGGCACAGGGTAAGGTGCAATGAAAATATAAATTGTAGACACAAAACACCCACAGCTGTCATTTTGTAAGGCAGCCTATTAAGGACATGATTAATTTGTTCACAAATTGGAATCACATCCAGTTTCAGATTTACTGAATGGAAAGGGAGAAGCTAAATTGATGGTACTGATGTTTTATGGAAGTATGATAACCAGCTATAGTCAAGGACACAAACTTAGTGGGAAGCTGTGCAGCCCATMCCATCCAGAGCACAGCAATCAGCATTGTTCATCTCTGAGTTCCAAAAACAGCAGTAATACATTTACTCTCTAAATATCAACTCCTTTCCTGGATATATTTTTGTCATTTCAAATACCAAAATACTCAGCAAACAATCCATCCAGATGGATTTTGTTTTACCAATAATGCATGTTACATTTGTGATAATTATAAGAATCTCCACATTTTGAAAATATAATTGGCACTCACCCTTATTTCTTGAGATTTCATGATTCCTTTCCTGCTGCAATTAAAAGCAGAAAAATATATTATTTGCAGAATTAGTTATCACAAAAATCATAGACATACATGGTCCAAATGAGACCTCCACCCTGCTCCAAAGCAAAACCAACTCTACTTTGCCTGATGCCTAAAGAGTCCTATACGACCCATTTTTAAATCCCCCTAGTGTTTTCTACTCCTTTTTCCCCCTCACAATGACTGTGATTAAGTGCTGGAACACATTACCCAATGGGGCCATGCWGTCTCTGTCACTTTACCTCTGCCTTGGGATATGCTCATAATTCAGCTGCACAAGTCCCCATAAAGCTGGGACTTGTCCCTGATGTAATTCTGAAGCATGAAAGTTTACTCAAGACAGTACTCTGTCCCCAAAATTTCAAACTTTGATTTTACACAACATTTGCTCAAAAACATGTTCTTTATCTTGGGTACTACAATTCTTCAAGTATTTGCTGCTATATAASTTAATGCCAGTAAAAACAGCATTAGGAATAGGCTAAATGCAAAACACTTCTAAATTTTGTTCCATTTTAGCATAGATTTTTCTTTTAAAATTTTAACAAGAGGAAAATAGATATTTTTTTCTCTTTTGTTGCAATTTCTAATATGCATTTTTAAGCATTTAGTTTTTGATTACAAAGAACGTGCTTACTGATCAGCTAAAACTGATTACCTTTCAGTACTAATTGCACTGTTTTACTTTATCTATATGCACCAAGGATTTGTAATTATTGTGCTCCTAATAGGTTCATTTAGTCTTAAAAGCATCTGGACTATACATAGACATTTACAGAAAAAAGTTAATACTTCTAATACTCAACTAATACATATATCTTTTAGCAGTATATCTTTTGATGGCCTTTTGCCCGGTTACCATTTAAATTATTTTAGAATGACACTGATAGAAACTATCTTTGTCTGAGTAACACAGAAAAATAACAACTGAAATTAATTCTGTGCAGTCACACACCTGTTCAAATTCTAAAAAGTATGTTTGAAACAGATGTTAAAAATAAAGCCATAATCAGTAACAGAAAGACTTAAGGCTTAACAGGGACCATTAACCTAAGATCAAGGCCATCTAATATTCAGACAACTAAAACATAATTTTTTAACTTTTTTCATTTTATGAAATAACAAATAATATGGACGGTAATGAATATTTTTGTTCCTTGAAACCTGATTTTACAAATCCAAGTCAATTAYTTTTCTTGGGTTTTTCTCAAACAAATAAATATGTCAAAACCTGTATATCTGGAAAGCATGTTTTCAAATTTTTCCATGACTACGTTAGAAACTCTAGCAAGATATTTAATAAGTAAAATGTCATGTACTAGATTGTAAGGTATTTTCTCATACATATTCAGCATTTCCTCAATACAATCAATGTTATTTCCTGAAATACAGGATATGATACAACATGCTGAATTTACTAGTACCAATTTTCACGCCATTCTCATTTTCATTCTATACTAGAATTAAAGTCATAAAATAATTCCTTTCATATTTCATTCTACACTACAGTCAGCATTTGGTTTAGATCTGTCTAGTACTTTCTTCTAGCCTTTTAAAGGGGAATGTGTTTTTAATTTTTATTTTATATATCTTCAGAAGCCACAGAGTRAAACTTAATCTTTAATAGGCCAACGTAAACACAGAGGAATCTTGTTCATTATTAGCAGTCTGCACTTACAAAACTACCAAGCAGCCACCAAGATTTATACCAAGAGGTAGCCAAATTAAATTAGCATTCAGATAGTGCCATTATTAGGCTCCACGAACACTGTTAGTTCCACAAAACTCACTAGCCTTTTTTTCCTTCTTTAGTTTGAAATCAGAAGAATGGAATTTTTCGCCAACAAAGCTGCAATAGATCCTGAAGACTTAATCCAATAATTGATTATGAGATAAGAGTAGTCTTGCAGGAAAGCAATATTAAAAATCAAATATTGGTATGAAAGGAGAAGAGAAACATTGATAAGGATGAGAATTACTTTTKAGGAAGAACAAAGTGCAACAAGCTTGGCAAGACTTAGAGTAGAAATAAAATTATCCATTAAAAAAACTTGTTGAGGTTTATTTTTAATGGAATGTGTTAAGATTTCAAGGAAAGGTATTAAAGGAAAAAATCTTTTCAGATTTTTTTTTAATATCTTCATTTTTTTTTCATTTCAATTGAAGACTTTTGAGCTTCGTTTTCTCAAAATAATAAAATTTTAATTTTATGCTTCCATTAAAACTAGAAAGAAAAAACTCTGTTAGCAAATCATAGACCAGCCTTGGTGTGATATTCCATGGGCCAAGCAAGATGCTTGTTAGCAGCAAAGAGCATCCACATGGGAAGAAAAATCTATGCACCTCAAGTTATTTCAAAATTAACCAGTGATTACACTGGATGCAGCATCTCTGAAGTCAGAAAGTTGTTTTCTGCCTAGAGAAACCGTCCTATATTAGACTTTTCAACAGAAAACACAGAGTTAAAAAATGCAGAAAAATTTATACTGAGGGTGAATTAAATACAGATTCCTCCTTAATATTGAAAGATAAATTATGTGAAATATTTTCTGCAGAAAATCACTAAAAAGCAATGAATTATGCTAGYGAGCCAGTGCACCTATAACTTAGGAAAATTAATTTCAGACACTCAGGGAAATAGGAACTGCTCATCCTGATGGGAAACATACAAACAAATAAACAAATTTTTCAGTGTCCTGCAATGTAAGAGAGGTAAATGAACATTTGAAACAGTAAACAAATTGTTCATAATGACATTTATTTCCACCTGCATTTGTGCAGTGTACTAGACTGTTAAAGCAAGTTGGCCTGAAAACAACAAAATTCTCCCCATACACTGCTAGAAAATATGTAATTGTGCAAGCATTGTGGCATCAAGTAAAACATACCTTCACATAAAYACTTGTGTGGAGGACTTCATAAATCCACTATTACACATAATTGTATTATTTTGCTCATGTATTGCATTACAATATACAAACAAAATATTTTCACCCAACATGTTAACAATTGAAGGAATTTTATATATATGTATATGGAATGACTACATGAACTACAATACTATATTGTTAGCTATGACTATGAGTCATCCATAAACAGAACCAACCATTTTGCATTCCAGGATATTTCTATCAGCTTAAACATAGCAAAATAGTTTTGAATTTAATGCTCTCCAAAGGAAATAATCAAAAAGGTTGCATGGTATTTTATGCTTTTGTGTTGCATTATACTGTATCAGCCTGATGAAATGTATCGATGCAGAACAGATTAGAACTGTAAAGAAACCTTTCCTGTGTGCCCAAAAGGCTGAATTTRAAGTAAACTTTTCAAAGTATGGTGGATGAAAGTGGAGACAATGTCAGATTTCCTGCTATGTTTGTGAACTAAAAAAAAAAAAATCACAAATGGTTGACCACACAAATTACTATTGTTACAAATGAGAATTTATAAACTATTTGGAATATAAATCTATTAAAAAACTTATTTAAATACACACCAATGCTTTTCCAAGGTATAAAAGCTCCCTTTCTAGTGTTATTTGCTTTTTTGTCTTAATACAGAAATACTATCAACACCTCTTAAAACACCCCAACATTTTGACATCGTTGTTCAGAAATGCAATGCTTACTAAATAAGGTTGGCATAGTATCAAGTCTTATTTAGAAAGGCTTCATATTAGCGATAAGGGGTGCAGAGAAGGATGGTCAAAGGGACTCTTAGTTTACTTCTTGATTCCAAATCTTTCTTTATAAGAAAGACCAGACCTGATCTGTAAAGGTAGATGACATTCTAGGACAAAGAAAATATGCCAACCACTTAAGAAGCAGTAAATCTCATTTCTTAGCCCTATTTTAATATGTATCATGATTTTCTTTTTCCTTTTTGAAAAAAGATTAGTGTTTATAAACCTTGGGTTTTGCACATGGAAGCATAGTAACTTCCATTTAATTCTGTGTTTTTCAAAAGACAAACTACATAACTGTTGCATCCAGAACTTCACTTATCTGTCTGCCTGAATCATCTGCTGAGTATCTTGGTATGTGTCTGCCAGAGTGGGCTGCTCGTAAAGAGGAGCCTTATTTTGTCTGCAAAACTCAAAGCCTCTTTGCCATGCTGGCTCTATTTAAAAACTATCTGCTGAATTAATGGAMTTCCTAAAATAAACAAAGCACTAATTAGTGTAAAACATATGGTAGATTGTCCTTGACATGTGACAAAAATTTAAATAATTCAATAAACATAAACCATTAATTACAGAAACTGATTAAAAAAGGAGTGCAAAGTTACTTGCTTGTTTGATATTTTATAATGAAAAGTTACCATTAGTCATATAATAAAATATGGTGAAAATGCATTGCAATTCTTGTTTCATTTGTTTGCATTGAAAACAAAGTTTCTGTTTTCATTACCTTTGAGGCTAATTCTGCAGTAGGGATACATTGTTACTACAGAATAACTACAAACAATAGTAGGTTTGTTTTGTTTTTTTTAAAGGAATAATTGCTATTAAAAAAAAATCTGTAAGAGAGGTACCAAAATAGTATTGTTAAAATATGCACAAGCTAGAGTAGTAGAATTAACAACATATTCACTTAAATTAATACAACATCGTTAGTTACATGAAATCTGAATTACAAATGTACAGAAACTTTTTATTCATGGGTGAAATAGCAGCATGGTCACAGCCAYAGAGTGCAAGCACACATAGGGCACAAAGCAATCTGGTAAACTATTCTCAGACACAATTTGATCAATGACATTAGGCTGAACATTTGTGTTTCAAAGAAGTTTCACAGAACCAGACTTCAGCAGACTCTTAGCAACTGCAGTACAATTGCAATTTAAACTACAAATGCATGCAAAGCAGAAGCAATGGCATTTACATTTGTAAAGCCATTCTGTTAAGCAGCCATAAGCAAGGCTTTGCTTTCTATGGCAAGGAAGAAAGAATGTGCAAAAAGTGAACCATTTTCCTGTTGCTCTTGTCAGAACCSTATTTACTGCGGAGAGCTTTTTAGTTTAATATTTGAAGCAGGATTCTTGAACTGGTGTTCTGCATACACAGCCCAGCTTTCTTAGAGATTGCCACCATTTATAGCAGCAAATTCTGAGAAAATAACATGCCACAGGTTGTTCTTGTATTGATTAAGGCATCACATGAATATAAGATTGTGTGAAGGAAACGAGATGTGAAGCAAGGTTGCTAGGCAAACATAAGGTAATACATAAAGCTGCAGAAGTTCTCAGAATTAATGGCATTCCCAGGAGTATTACTAAATATTACAGTCTTAAAAGTCTTACAGGCCTCTGGAGAAAATATGAAGTCTTGAATTCATAAATCTATGAGAAAGCAACCCAACAGTATTTGGAGAGCCTGGATCCAAGGGTGAAGTATTTGTCATTAAAACCAAAACCAAATCAAAAAAAKCCCAGCCACAGAGAGGGGGAAGGGGGAACTGCAAAACACACTGATTTGGTTCTTGGTTTGCTAACTGAGATCCCTGAGGAACATTAAGAACAATCATGGCAGACCCAGCAAGGTGAGTTGGAAGCAGCTGTTCCTCTCTGCAATGCAGATTATAATCCCCTAAAAGCAAAGGGGAATCACAGAGGAAATAAAGATGAAGAAGTCCAGCACCAGCTCGTCCACATTCTCTGAAGGAAAACTATCTCTAGATCAGGCTTTAACAAAGTGTGTGATTTCCATGGATGGAAAATGGAGAGAAGTTCTACACAACAGCTAATCCACCGGGTTTTTTTTCCTATTTGGACCTTTCCGACACAAAAGCAAATAACCTAGATGGTTGCAAGGGCACATATTATTTTAAAGGCAGCCTAAAGCAGAGCTAACAAAGCCTTTGTCCTCAAGATGAAACAGTTTTGGGCTAAAGTTATTGTCTAAATCCCAATATTCTTCAGTACCAACTGAACTGAAGCAGCTTCCTGCTAATGCTAATGACACAATCATACTGTTTATAACAAATATATACACCATGTATTGCATTTTACAAAATAACCTTTCTTTTTTAACATAGGCAGAGTCAGTTAGATCTGTACACTTTCAAGGCAAGCACAATTCCTTTTTGTGGATTGTTCACAGTTGATGTAGACACATTTCCTAAAACCACTGCCTGGTGTAAAAAGACCAGCGTCCAGCAGGCTGTTGGTAGCTCCCAAGACAAATAAGCACCCCATAGAACCTATAAGCCCTGATTACTCTTGCAGTTCAAAGGCAGCTGAGTAGTAACTTTAGGTTTTATCTTTAAATTCATGGATTCCTATTGCACTAAATCCGGGGTTTAGTAGGACTGTAAAGTTTCCCATCTTTCTGGTTGTTGTTTCCAATGTAAAACCCTGTCCAAGAGGATGATTCTACAGGCCCAGTAAAATTGTAGGGAAAAGCCAAACAAATTCCTTCATTTTACTGAAGCACACAAAGGCTAATTTTCCAAATTTTGTCATTTTTCCACAATAAAAATAATCTAATGAAATCTACATGGTGACTTCAAGGATGAATTCTTTCACCGACTGTTACTCTACTATCTATACACCTCATTATCATCAGCTATTCTAGAACTGGTCACAATTCTGAGCTGAATAGGAAAAAAAATATAGAATATGCACAGAAGGTTACTTTGTGTAGATTTCTTAGGTAGCTCACTCTTACAGAAATACAGTGTTACCACAGCTTCTCTAATATGATGTCTTCATACCTTGTTCTTTGATGACAGACCAAATTAATTCAAAATTTACAAGCATATAAGCAGTTTCATAGCATATGACAGAAAAACACTTTACCAATTTTATATTGCTTGCAGTGTGGCTGGTCTTACAATGCTTTAAGCATTAAAATGCTTAATGCACGGTTTAAGCAGTGAAAGAAAGATGCAGTGAAAAGTATACTTTTGCATTGAAACATGCTCTACTATGAACAAAACCACTTATATACTGAAGATTGCACAAGCCAATTTATGTAGCTAAATCCAGCCTACARCTCTCCTTAGCTAAGCTGGAGGAGTTAGGTAAATAATGACTTTACAGAAATAATTATTGCTATTTGTGCATAGTTTGCATTAAACTTTACATGCTCAGACACTTGGTGTAGAATTACTTTCCCATGCATAGCCAGCATGAGATGTAGTTTCTTCAAGTCCACCAAGAAATGCAGTAACACAGGGCAGTTGATGAGGTACTGCAGGTGAATATACTTATCTGATATATCTCAGAAACTGCTCATATTCAGTGCAAATATATTTATTTTGCAATTATCTGAGAACAATCCAGATTTGAATAGGCAAAGGAGGAGGAAAGATATCTCCAAGAAGCAAAACGTTAGCACATCTCTGAATTATCACTGGAAATTCTAGGATACAGTGTTTAATGGGTATTCTATTATCTCCCCATTACATGAGTTCCTAAAATTCCAGGTAGCCTCACAATTACTGAACAGTAGTGTATTTCCTGACAATATAGTGCTATTTAAAACAAAAAAAAAAAAAAAAAAAAAAACAAAAAAAAAAAAAAAACAAAAAAAAAAAAGGAAGCTACTGCAGATGGATCTCAGCCACAGTATTCCCAGTGACATTAATGGAAGCAATTTGCCTAAAACCCCTATTCATTTTTCTTTTTAAATTTCAGAGGTGGTTTTAAGTGCAATTTTCTAAAACCACATAATGTATTTTGCCTTTTATTATTCAGCCTGTCTGAGGCTCATTCAGATCTTATTTTTCCTCCTGGCAGATTTTCTGTACAGATAGAAGAAAATTTGCAGGAAGAATGACAATTAGAGACTATAAACATGAGAGCATAAACATCAATTACTTTCTTACAATCCAGGAATGCAAGTAATATTTAGTCTGCATTAAGACATAATTATGGGTAAAATTGTACWCTATCTACCAGTGTTGATTAAAACCAGTGTGCTGAGACATTGCTAGGAATAAGTTTGTTTCTACCATTCATCTTATAAGGGCAGATGAGGTAGAGTTGCAAAGCTAAAGAGAAGCTCATGAAATGAATATTAAGCAATTGCACCTGCCCTTTTGTAAAGTGTTCAACTCTATATTTGAGAAATACATTCGTTTAAACCGGAGATTTGATGAAATGGTGGGTTATATTGTATTACCCACTGTGTGACATTTAGGAAACTAGAAAGTAAAATTAGGATCATATTTTCTTCTACTGAATCTTAGAAAATGCAAGTTTAACTCAGTACTTGATTGGTGAACTTCAACTAATTTTTCAAAATGAATTATGAAGTGCAGCTATACACTCTGCAGACATACTAACAATTGATCACAGTTTTCCTACTGTGTGGTAGACAATGTACTGTAAAGATTTTAGTTATTTYCTCTTGGCATTCATGTTGGAAACAATTAGTTTAAAAAAAAAGTTTTCAGAGAGCTGAAATAACAATCCACTAAATTGCTGAAGTTCTAACCTAATGGATAATATTGTGCTTTTAATTATAATTCTTTCTTTATACATATATGTATACATATAAAGACATCTATTTTTCTTCTCTGCCTTGGACTGATACAAGCAAACAAAAATAAAATCAGGTTTTGTGAATAATAAACTAAAAATAATAACTTTCAAATATTTCCTGACCAAAGCATGACTGATGTATCCCATCTAACTATGGAGTAGATCTCAGGAAGCAAACAAGACAGATGTATCCAAATGGAAAGTTCTGTTCTTTACTAATTCCTAACAATAAACCATCAAAAGAAATCTTTGAAAATTTGAAGGCATAGAAAATATTAAGGTTTAGAATATATTTGAAGATTCACTAATTTATTTGAAAAGCATGCTTTACTCTTTACCCAGTTAGAGGAGGAATGAAAGAATGATGAAATAAATAGGTGCCCTTATATGGAAAGTCAGACTGACCAATGCAACTGTTTGTCAGACCTTTATAAAAAACACCACAAACTATCTGCAGTGGCATTAGTCTTTAACAAATTTGGGGATCAGTTTATTGCAATACAGTAGTTACKATTTCAGAATTGTAGCATCAAATTATGCAATACCAAATAAAGATAGATATATAAACAAGTTGAATAAATTTTCTTTAGATAATGTAATGTTAGTGCTTTATTACTTGCATTGATGCATGACAACAATCTGCAGGTGACAGTAATAGAAATTAATGGCAGTTTCATGAAACGAGTGAAATGAAAATTGCACTGATGCCTCAAGAGAGTGATAGGCCTTACTTGTCCCTAGAAAATAGACTTGAATCACAGGCGGCCTATTCCAGGTTACATAATCAGAGTTATAAACAATACATCAAACAAATGACTAATAATTTTTGTTTTCATTGGAAAAAAGGGACACCAACTACATTTGTTAGATTTTTCTTATTTGAATTAATATTTTGTTAGAACACATTGGGAAGGAGAATTCACTTCCATAGAGTGCTTGATAGAATTGGCAATGAACATTAAGCAGAAGCTATTAAAATGTTATAGAAATATTTATTGCTATTCAACTTAGTTCACATAAATGTACTGTTCATCCATTGTATTGTTTATACATTGTGTTAATTTATAGAGACAGTATAAATGCAGTTAAACATAGTCAATGACGTGTAATAAATGAAAACTGAAAAATTACAAAGAAATAAAGAAGAYGTGTCAACTGAAACAAAAATCTCTTACTCATCTCTTGCCTCTCATGAGACACCACTTCAAGTACTGTGTTCCACACAGTGATCTTTAAGATACCTTCAAGGCCAAACCATGCTATGATTCTGTGAGCAATTTTAACAAAATAAAATAGCAACATTTCTGCATTAGTAAAGTTTGGAAGAGCTTTTTTTGAATTTTATGTTTTAGGCATTAAGCATCCATGTTCTAAAAGCTATAGTTATTTAACCATAGTCATATCAATGCATAACAATAGGAAAAAAGATTCAATTAAGGCATCTCTTTTTTAGGCTATCATTATGCTCTACATTTTCTTTGCACCAGGCCTAAGGACAGAAACCAAAACCTTTAATGTTTTCAATGGACATCCTATCCTCTATTTTTGGAAGGAGACTGGGGCTTTTTGTTGTTGCTACTAAAGCTGCTGTTTGGTTTTTTTCATTATGGGAAATTAATCTGAAACTGAAAGAAACTGCATTCCCTTAGCTCATAGTTGAAGGGATTTGAGTACACTGATGGATGAATTGCTCTTGTCTGGCATGATTTCCCATGGAATCCGTTATCAGGAACAAATACAATGCCCTGAGCTGGACTACTTATATGATCCYACCAGTAATTATAAAAGAGAAAAAAATAACATGTCATAGCAACTAGTGTAATCCAGCAGTCACTATACCCAGAACTGAAGGCATTTTAGGGAAGCACAGTCTATTTCAGAAAGTTCACAAGGCAAGAGGACTTTCTGACTGATATTTTGCTTCATAAACAATGGGGATGAAGTAACAGTTTGTCAGTTGCAAAAGTCTCAAAAGGAAAGGCTGCTGAAGAAAGCCAAATCAAATACACCTAAATCTAATATACGTAAATACAGATCAATGCTTCTCACCATGGCTCCTTGCAAAGATTTMAAATGAAAAACTTTAAACTGATCAGGAATATAAATGCTAAAGAAATTGCTTAGATATTGTGATAGCAAATATTTGTACTTCAAGATAACAAAAGCCATAGTTCACATGAAATACAGATGGGTTGTTTAACCTGACATCTTGGAAAGACAAAAATCAGAACAGTGTTTTTGTAAGTGACAAAATCAGTGGCTACCRCAAAAGAAAAAAAAAAAAAAWGTATAGTAGTATTTCAATAAATACGATTTTATCTAAAAAAAAAAATCAGATTTGTGCTCTCACTGCACATCACACATTTAGTAAAAGATAAGCAATAAAGAGCTAAGACTAGTGAGATTTTTTCCCAGTACTAAAGAGATTTTTTTCTGAACTTGTTTTTCTACCACACAAAGTATAGAAATAAAATTATTAAAGATGTTTTATAGTATATATATTGAAAAGAAACCTAGATGATGTTCTACCTAACCAAACTAATTGGGGCCAATTTAAAAGGAGTCTAATAGTGCACAATTACTGTAATTTGATTTTATACTAAAGCCMAATGTAACAAACAGTTTTCTTCCTTTTAGTGCTGTATACCAATGTTAGAGTTCCTCTATTGGGAATACATCACTGTATGCATGCACAGTATACYAATGTTTAAAACTAGTGAGTTGACCTTGGCTGGATGCCAGCACCCTCCACAGCTGCTCTATCACTCCCCTCTGCAAGTGGGCAAGGGGGAGAAAATATAATGAAAGGTTTGGGAGCTAAGGACCAGAAGAGATCACTCAGCAAATACTAGCATGGACAAAACAGACTAGTATTAACTGAATTTATTACTAACAAAATCAGAGCAGGATAACACGAAGTAAAATAAGACCTTTAAAACATCTCCCCCCACTCCTCCCTCCTTCCTGAGCTCTACCTCTTTTGCTCCAGCAGTGCAGAGAGATGGGGGATCAGGATTTTGGTCAGTTCATCACACATTGTTTCTGCCATTGTTCAGGGAGAGGAGCCCTTCCCCTGCTCCAGCATGGGGTCCCTCCCCCAGGACACAGTCCTCCATGAAATTCTCCAAAGTGCATCCAATCCCTTCTGCAACAGTTCTCCACAAAATGCTGCAAATTGAATCATGGGTCACTCCTCCACAGGATGCAGTCCTTCAGGCACAGCCTGCTCCAACGCAGGTTCACCATGGGGTCACAAGTTCTTCCTACCAGAAGAACTGCCTCAGCATGAGCTCCTCTCTCCATGGGTCTGCAGGTCTGGCCCAGACCCTGCCCAGCACGGGTTTCCTGCAGGTTTCCAGCCTCCTTTCAGGCATCYACTTGCTTTGGTGTCAGTCTCCTCCATGGGTGGATCTCTGCATCCCCRTGATCTRCCATRGGGAGCACAGSTGCAGGAGCACAGCTGCAGGAGAATCTCGGCTGGGGCACRTGGAGCACCTCCTCCCCATCCTTCRCACARYRYTGSTGTCTGCAGAGCTGTTCCCCTCAAATATTCCCACCCCACTCTTCACTTAGTCCAGTTACATTTGCACAATACATTTTTTTTTCCTATTTCTTAAATGTGTAATCACAGAAGGAGCACCACYRTTTCTGCCRGGCTCAGCCTTGGCCAGCAGTGKGTCCATCCTGGAGCCCGCTCCCATTGGCTCTGCCGGACAAAGGGGAAGCTTCTGGCAACTTCTCACAGGAGCCACCCCCTGCAGGCCTCCTGCTATGAACCTCCTGCTAACCCAACACAAAAACAAATGCTTTAACCACATAATTATCTTCATTTAAAACCACAATTTAATAGCTAACTAGAATCAGTGGTGAAAAATAAGCCATAAGCTTAGCGGATCATTATTTAGTTTAAAAAAAGTCTGGGGTACAGCCGAGTTTGTCTACAGATCAACAGAATTGTTATACATCATGTTCATTATTTAATATTATTTTTATATTGATTTTTACATATTATAAGCATTGTCTATCCATGCCACAGGCTATAGCTTTCATTTTAAGAAACCAAAATAATAAAGGCTAATATAGATAATAAAAGTCTACATCTTCTAGGTTATAAATATAGGCATTAAATCCACAGGGAAAATGGCTGAGAAAAAGAAGCAATGGAAAAGAATAAATTAAAGCATTTGTCTGATAGAAAAAAAGAAATAAACAGATGGAATTAAATTACAGAGTAGTCTTGAGGACCCAATGAATAAGAGGCAACAAGGAAGCCATGGAAAAGAGCCAGATCTCATAAACATACACTTCAAGTATCTGGCCTCTTTCATGATACTAGAAATCTAAATTGTACAAATTTTAACAGGAGCAAATCACCYCAAGTAATATATCAACCAAMTCTCTCCTGGTTTTGTTTTGCCATYACTGCAGTTGGAATTCGTGATGACAATTTGCCATCATTTCCAATTCTTGATTAGGATTCATATTCTCTTATGATTTTGTTTACATGGAATCCCAAACACCAGGAAGATAAAAGAAACCATTTCTTATCTATTCAAGGGTAACTGGAAATCCTCTTCCTAGGATTCCATGTGAGAAGGCCAAGCTGACTACTGATGGAAGATAAATACATTGCCCCCATACACCACCATGTTGTACTTTATTCTTTGTTGCCAACCTGGCATGTGAAATTAAAAAATAATATCAATCAAAAGGTAGAGAATACATGTGAATCTTATCATCCCTCAAAATATTTGGTTGAGATTAATCTTTTCCACAGTGATGATGTTCAGTAACAGGAACAAAAAAGCAAGAGGCACAGTCCAATAGATAAGATGTACATTTGCTCCCTCAGTGGCCCTCTTGATCTGACTGCAAGTCTATAGATAGCCTTTGTTAATAAGTACCAGCAGGCATCTTGAAAGGAGCAATCAGCCCCATCTTAATTCTAGATTTTGACACTCCAGCCCCCAGTGACAGACTAGTCGGAAGAAGGATTATAGAAGAAATTTTACAGAGAGATTTTGGAAGCAACTTTCCTAAGACTTAAAAAATGCTTTAAGCATGTGGTGGAAGATATCAATTAAACATTTTATTTTTGCTATAAGCTTATTAGTGCACCATGATTGTATAGGATTTAAAAAAAAATTACCCATGCCTTTTTAATGTTATTGCCGACAGGAAAAATCAAAGTAGAATGCAGAATTCCCTCCCTCTCCTGAGAAAAAGAAAATAAAATCTAAAAGAAACATAAAACTTCTTGACTACATTTAGAAAAGTGACGGGGGGGGGGGGGGGGCGCGAGGAGGAAGTAAAAGCAAGTTTTGCTACTTCTAATCCAGGAATTTGCATAGGACATAGATACTGTGCCCATGGAACCTCAGAAGGAAGAAAATTCTCTTGTTACTTTAGAGATGAAAGCAGCACGGACATGACCAGGAGAAGCTCTGTTCTTAGACCTCACAATTCACTGCTCATCTTCAACAGATTTTTTCCCTTCTCCCTCTAGGACAGGGGATTTTAGAGGATCAAACTTTATGACTTCRCAGATCCTACAAGCAAACAGATTTTCCAGATAGACACTGTGAACTACAAACCTCAGGTTTTTTTGGAGACCAGACAACACAGGGAAATCAGAGACTACTTTTGAATCCTGGAATACTATTTTCTGTGCATTTCTTTCTTGATCGTGACATCCTAAATGAGGATAAAGTCATTGAACACTCTGTCTGTCTACATCTCATAGGAGTTTCAGTGCTGTTATTGAGGGAGAACATTTTTTAACCTTTGGGCAAAAACCTAGAAGTAAAATATGGGTTTTTTTCTGTGCTTTGTGCTTAGGCATTCAAATTTGCCTCTAATAACCTGGGACAGGTGTTTACATTTTTCTCTTGCTTTGTTTCATTCAGACAAAGTCCTTATTGCTTAAACACCTCTAAACTGTACCTAATTCTAATGTAATGTAAACCCCTCTAAATTGACCTAGTCCTGAGGCCTAATTTAATGTGAATCGGGGTTGAACTGACAAATTGAGCAGCAGACAGCAACAGTGAGAAGGGAAGGAGAGAGGAAAAAGGGAGAGAAGCAGGGTTTTTGCAGGAAGTTAAAAGAAGTATTTGAGTCTGGAGAAACATCACAGACAAGCGTGGGAGCTGCACATCTGACTCAGTTCTCCTTAGCCCTTTGGTAAAACAAGATGAAATCAGGACAAGGCTGGGAAGGGTTTGAATCAGCAGATCAGCAGGTGCCAGTGAAAGCTGGTAAAAGCAAAGCACACCCCTTTAACTGCATCCTCCACACCCGCCTGCTCAGCTGGACAGCAGAACCCCTTTCCTGCTGGAGCTTCAGGCACAGACCTGGACACAGGCCTGGGCTAAGGCTGAGGCTCAGGCTGAGTGCTGATTTTCTGGGATTCTCCCCACTTCTCTCTGTTCCCAGGTCCCCCCAAGCCCATCCCTACCCTTGCTGACATGGCAGTGCTTGCTCTCAGTGCGGGGCTACATCCCTGACTATTGGGATTGTCACCATCCTAACCCCGTAAAATCAAAATTAGGACAAAGGAAAAGGAGTCCAGGGGACGAGGACTAAATTACACCTTCACCAACTGSCCCTGGGGACTCAATCTGAGCTGCTGCCCACAGGTGAGCAGACCATTAACAACGAGGTGCTGTCAGCAGCATTATTCCCTGATAAACCACACGAATCACCTGGCTTGCCAAGGAGGGCTGTACGTGCATGTGTTAGATACGCAGAGCTGGCATGCTCTGGACTATGCATATGGATATACAGGCTATATTCCATATTTCTTAGTGTTTGACAGAATCGGCATCCAACAGTTGCCATTCTGTTGGCWGCCGCCTGCCTGTTTATACCTGGAAATCTCAGAGCATGCACTCCTTCACCAAAACCATTGCATAAACATTGGTCTCTGACAGAGGCAYGCAAATTGCAAGAAGAAAATTCATTAGGATGCTAAAAATGCTTCCTAACGATTTCAGGTGGGAACCTAGGTGTTAACAAATTGCTCACAATATTTCAGCAGCAATGAAAGAAGACTCCCAAATGGAAAGTGCCTTACAAACTTTTCCAATGTTTTGACAAATGAAGAACCAAGGATTACCTGGCTTAACAAGAAATTCTCATGCTGTTCAGACACAGCCTAGTATTTTTCAACATAAYCACATATTACCACAAGCGTAAGCCGTAGCAGTTAAACAATGTAGTTAAACAAGGGAAGAGAATAGAAATAAGGCAAATGGTTGTCCCAGACCATGTCCACCCAGTTTTTAAATATCTGCAAGGATGAAGGCTTGACARGCTCTCTGGGCAAACTGTTCCAGTGCTGAGTTACCTTCACACTGAAATAACATTTTCTYATGCATGAAGTTTTTCCCTATTTATAAAGTATTTTCCAATGAATGCTATTCTTATGCTTCCAGGTTATTAAATATATAGACTAAATTCCTACTTGTAATTTCTGTGCATGAGAAGCTGAAATCATTCCTAATCCCTTATAAAACAATAAAACCTTTATGACATGAATGCCTGGTCTCACCACAAACACAATAATTATTTCAAGATAATACCTAAGTACCAAGAGGATTGTCTTTCCCTGCAGGTTGACATTTGGAGTTGCTCTGGTTGGACTATCGTCCAAGTCAAATAAATTCCTCTTTATCAGACCAAGAGTAATTACTCTTTTTTTTTTTTCTTTTTAATCTTTGCACACATAAACTTGCATACATATTGCCTGATCAAAGCAAATATAACTGCATATATTCATTATCAWCTGTTTGTAGTAAGTACTCTACTGGCAAAACTTAATCTAAGCACTTGATTTATTAAGTGTTTGATTGAAGCAGAAAGTTTCTTTTACCATATCATTTACATTTTGARTACACATATCTGTGCCAAAGTTGGTTTTGAAAATTTACTTTAGAAATGTTTCACATTCCCAGCTGTTTTACACAAATATATATCCCTAATACCAAAAGCTGAACTATATCAAACTGTTTTTCCATCTAGACATATTGGCTAGGAAAAAAACCCACCACAATATAATCTTCAATTATATAAACCCACCAAAATATAATTCAATATAATCTTTTATATTAAGTTTAATTATTTTTCCTTGTGTTGTTTGCATATGTGTATGTGTGATCCCATCAATACCAAACTTGCAAAGTTTATTACAGCCTATTCCAAGAATTATATAAGAGTTATCAGTACATTGAAAGTAATTTTAAAAAACCCTAATATACAACTAGTTTCACATATAATCAATATAAYCAGAGACATCTAACCTCTGGAATAATGCTCATCATATCCCATGGTCTGTCTTTCATCCTTCTCACAGTCTACACRGTTTTGTTTTGGGGTTTTTTTGCACATGTGATTTCTCTGTCACATGATTCATTCYATGGTTTCATTACTAGTCTATCTCTTCCTTCTATATTTCAAAGTATTTTTCTTGTGTTATTTTATTTTATTTTRCTTACAGTTGACAAATGGAAATAAATTGATGAGACCAAGTTTTGCATAATACTCATCATAAAWACCTGTGTCCTGATACAGTTACATATTTCCTTGACTGTGGCCTGATTCAGTCATTATTCTGATTGAAAACATTTCCTAGAGGATRCATAATTGTCTACTTTTAAGATTTCATTTTCCATCTGTTAAGAAACTTTTCATATTTAATCTACATATTAGACATTAATCAGATAATAGGCAAGTATTTTACTCATTTGAAAAAACACATTATCAGTTCCTCCTCATATGCTGAGATAGAATCACACATTGGGTCATTTTTTTTTAACTGAGGACTAAGAAGAAATATCTTTCATACTTTGTAAAAAGCATTGAGAAATAAAACTAGCAATATCTTGAAATATTAATAGAAACTAACTTTTAGAGTTTCGGGCTATAATTCAGACGTTTYAGTTGTAGCACACAGATTCAGAAGGGTGAAAATAAATTATTTTATTATCTCTGTTTGCCTGACTGTAGGCCTTAAGGCTCCTCTGAAGTTGCCCCCATGACTACCATGCCAAGAAGAAATTAAGTTGATCAGATCTATGCTGGCTTTAAAGATCCCATGGAAACATTACAGCCCTTTCCCTTGTGTTACAGAACCACCACAGAAGTTTCCCATTTGGCTAGCAGAAGAGAAGCTTACAAATCTGAGGACTGTTCTGGGAGTCCTGGATTAATGACAAAGGAGTATCAGGTGGGCAAAATTTGAATGACATGTAGTAGTTTAATATGGGAACCTGTAATGCAGAAAACATCTACATTACACCATGGCCCAAAACCTCTAAAYTCAGCAAGAACTGGCAACATCTACCTCTTTCAAACAAGCTTCTATTCATCAGTTAGCTTAGACACCATGYTTCTTTGATGGGCAGTTTCCCTGTTTGCTACTTGGACTGAAATTCACTGAGGACTGGGACAAGCCATCATTGCCTTAAGCAGATGCCGACAGTTTTCTCAAGAGAGATCCCCTCCTGGCTCTCCCTCTGAGTTTCTGTTGATATACATAATCTGTCATTTCTGAAGCAAGAACAGATCGTATTCTCTTTGAAAAAAATAATTTCTGAACATTTCTCCAATAATCACAAACAAGACAAGGCTGGAGTGTAATTTATCTCTTGACCATGAAAGAAAAGCAAGACATATTAGAGAATAATCCATACCTTGTGCCGTAATCTGACTAAGGGCTGATAGGGCCTAAAGCTGTATCCTTCCTTGACTGGCCACCCGTCTGCTCCCAGCAAAATGCATCCAAGAAGTAAAACAGCGGACCACCACATAAACATTTTTACAGGTCTGTTTCTGCCAAAATAAAATGTACAAGGTCAGAGATGCAATATTACTTTAGCAAAAGCCATATAGTAAAAGTTTACAATACTGATAATCCATCTGTGGACTTGAATAAACATGGTAGGTATAGGACAATCCATCTGGCAACAACAACAAAGAGACAAAAAAATGGTATTTGGGAATCAAACTGAATCAATTTGGTTTTGCTAAACTTAGCAGTTTCTTAACACCATACAATACTCATGTGAGAGTCACTAAGCAAACAATCAGGAAAATTCAAAGAAAAGACAGAACATAATAGAAAAGCAGTGGTGAAAAATGCAATACTTTTTCTCAAATGAAAAAAAAAAATATCATCAATCACATGTTCATCAACTTTTCCTTTTTAATATGGTCTCTGGAAATGCACCATTCACAACCCAAAAGCCTGTAATAATCATACTCATAGATTTATAGATACATATGGCATAAGAATTGTCTTACATGGTTCCTAATGGACCTACAAATATACATGTCATAAGTGGATTCAAAATCTATWAGGGATATGCAGTATTATAATTGATATTCACCATTTGTGATGAAACCATCACATTAAACAAATAACACAGCAAACTGATCTTCACCACTTCAAAACACGCCCAAGTCAGTCTGCTCAGTCTGTATCATTTAATCCTGCAATATGGGACAGAGATGAACCATTTTCATGCATGAGTGGGGTTTTTTTTCCCCTTTCTACCTTGCTTTTAGTTCACTTACCCTGCCAATGTAGAAAACTCTGATAAGAATCAAGATATACAGGAATAAATGCAAAACATCCTAAGCGTGCCCTAGGAGCCCAGACTATGCCCTGAATGTTCCAGTCTTGCCTGATGTTTTCTTTTCTATGGGAAACCATCTGAGCATAAAATGTGAACAAATTGGGGATCACTTATTATCCTGTATCATTTACAGTCATGCTCCTGGCAATACTGTTACACAAACTGCGGGGTTGATTCCTACAATTCTTCACATAGCAGTAGTCCTCACAGTCACCTGAAGGCAGAGAGACTGAACAGAATTAATTCCTGTGGAGATATTAAAAGTAGTAAATGTAGCCTACTCAAACTTCTATTCACAGTCTCAGTAACAGCATCCTGCTTAAGTCTGTTATCGTTCTTTTGGGACTACTCTACTGAAYTTGGTAAAACTACTTAAAGATCTGTTTTATTCTTATTCCAGCTGATTTTTACCAGCCTGCCTTGCCTTCAACACTTGTAATTTAAACAAAAGCTCGACATTAATGCAYCATATTACTTTAGCATCGCTTAGCTTTTGTTCCACCAAACCCAATCTCATTCTGGGTCTCCCTATTAATCAAACTTAACATTTCTTCTCATTTATCACTGCTTATTCTAACAGTTTCCACTTCAATTACCTTTCTTTGGCACTCCAACTTTTCTAATATACATAGCAGAARTATCTCTCTTAGGAGAGCTTGCACAGAATATATTAAGCAGAGAATTATTTGAAACACAGAAAACAAGCTCTGTTACAGAGAGGTATTTTACATAAGTAACTTGAGGCTTGTTCTTTTACACCTGTTCAGTAACAGGATATTACAGTAGAATAAGAAATGACACAGTAACATTTTTTTCTTGGGTTCYACTCATACTTCCATCAAAACAGAATTGCTAGTCAGATATTCTGGTGGACCTTCACTACAGGATTATTACAACAAATCTAGCTCACCGATTTAAAACATCAAAAAAGACTTTTTCAGAACTCTGAGAATTCAAGTACATTATGGCATGGCATTTTCTTTCACTGATTCAGTGTCATTGTTACTGGGAAAATAAGTCCATTAAAGAAAAAAAAAGAATAAAAGAAATATGAAAAATCAGAATCTTGATTTTTAATCTCAAAGAAAACATTTCTTTATTTATATAAAGGAATATATTATATTATTTATATAAATAATATAATATATTTTAAAAATTTATATTAAATTTATATAATAAATAATTTATATTATTTATATAAAAAATACTTCATTGACTTTCAAGAATGGAATCAGATTTGTTTAGCACTTGTGCATGCTAAGACTATGCATGGTTGAACTATGTCCTCTTTGTGCACTTGTGGCATATCTTTCCATATTATGAAAATTTGGGTGGAGAACAGCCATTACAAAGAAGATTGTAAGAGCAGCCACATTCCACCATCCTCCCACAAACTGCATATATTTTAGCCTCACGTGGTGTAAAAGAATAGAGCCTTTATAGTTTTCAAAATTGTTTGACCTTGAAAGGTTTATTCTTTGCACTTGTACAGAAGAAGAGAAAGTTATTACATGTTCAATTTCTGACTTCATTGCCTRCTACTTGGATGAACACTTACAACATAAATTTCAAAAGTAAAGTTTTTGGACAGATGCTACCTAAAATCACAAAAGTATGCAAGGTGTATACAGCTATTATTTGCCTTTTTAGAATTTAAAAAATCTCCTTTTTTAAAAGTAGCATACCTATTCTTCTGAATTTTTTTGATAGCTTAAATTATTATTTATTTTAAACTGCTACCAAAACCACAACCCTCCTTGAAACAGTACTATTATAAAGTCTTTATTTCAAGAAAATTTATGATCTGTCCTTAAAGACTCATGTTGTTAAGAGCAGGAATAAAAATGAATTTTCAAAGCTTCGTTACAACTCCAGATTTTCGCATGGCATATACCCAACAGAAAGAAATAAGGTACCAAGTTTATAGGTTCATGTTACTTAAAATTACTTTCTTTGTTATTTCTACTTGAAGGTACAGCACAATTTATAAACAAAGTAGTTTTGTACTTTTCTTTTAATATTATAGTATCAAGAAGTCAGAAACTGTGTTTTGAAAGAATCTTTATATCATGCATTCTGGGCCAAAACAACATATTTCTGAACTCAAATTCAGTGTTTAGATAACATTCTTCTGTATTTTTAACTTCATTAATTACATATTTGTCAAGCAACAGTTTTTTTAGGTTTTTATTACATGTCTACTTTTATTTTCACTGAAGAGGGTTGCTTCTTTATAATTATATAACTGTTTGGAAATCTGATGAGTTAACTTGGTTCACTCTCTCKTTAAGCAGGTATTAACATGTACCTCTGGGTTTTCTTATCTCTGCACATTTCTCACTTATAATGTAGCTTATAGGTTAAAATGCAAAGAGAAACTAAAAAAAAATTTAAAATATTCCAGTACATATTTGTGTGTGTCTGTGTAAATACATATATCTATATATGTGTGAGTGACTTATCTGCCAGTAAATACTGAACTSAAATTCTTAAACAACTACTAGCAATAACTCCATATTGACCATCCTATTAATGCAAATGTAATTTACAGCTACTCATTGCATGTAAATAATTAGGGGGTGGGGGTTTCCCCCCCTCATTGCACACAAATAATTAGGGAACTGGGCTTCTTTCCTCAATGTGTAGATTCTCTTATTAACTTCTTCTCTTATTAAGCTTAATGCAGTATTTTAGCATTAAACTGATCTMTGTTCTAACAGTCTTATGCTTTGTTTGTCATCCTTAGATTTTCCTCATGAGCTGAGGAGGAACAGAGTGAAAGATATGGAACAGATAATGTGTATTCCTTWTTTCTCACTGTACAGTAATTTCTTCAGTATCAAACTCACGTTTTTCTTTCTGATTCTCAGAAAGCTCTGACATCTCTTTTTTGCCCATTTCCAGAGCATTCATGAATCTGATGTACTCTGYGGTTTCCTCAYCACTGACTTCTTTCCATTTCAGTTMCTTCTCAATTTTTTTATAAATCATTATCCATAAGAGGASTCTTTTATTCTATGTCAAGTTTGCACCTTAAAACTCTTGGGGGAGGAGTACTGCTGGGAGAGCTACAGATTCTGAACTGACAGAAAGAAGAAATACCTTAGGACATCTCACTTGCCTCATTTGGGACCACCAAATAGCTTTWAGTAWTTTTTTWTTTTTTTAAACAAAGAAAAATACATGAAAATTTCCAAGAATTTCCCCCATTACCCTGATGATCAGCAAGTCACCATTGAGTTAATTTCTTTTAATTCCTGAGAAAATATAATATAAACCTGTATCTCCCTTTTGWCTTCTGCTAGTGCTTTTCACCCTTGCAAGTGCAATATTTTGTGGGAAACAAAAAAAATCACACTCTTGACACCTTACTTACGAATATCWAATAATGATTAATATATTCTACAATGCCATAATGAGTGCTTCCTCTCAAAGTTATTATGATTTCTAAACCTTTTCAGCAGGTCATCGGTAATAGAAATTTTGTTCTTTGCCTTACTCTTCCCTGTTGGACTGGGAAAGAGGTTGTTATTGTGAGAGTTTAGCAAATATATATTAAACACTATTCTACCTGTCCCCATGCTGGAATCTTCACAGAGAAGGTTGAAAAGATATATTATACACATTTCAAATGTGATAATGTGTATTTACAGCGTATTAAAAAAAAACACAACTAGTTAATGTAAGATGACTTAGCTAGAGTTTATCTGAAGAGTTAAAATATATATCCAGTTATGAGAATGCCCTATTTTAAAATGTATTCATATTTAAAATTAAGAACTTTCCCATTTTCAAAGGGTTTTTCCCAAAATTCCTTAGCTATTATGCTCTGTTTTGTGGTGATAAATGGTGACTAGCCACAATATTTCACATTAAGAAGAGAGATTCAATTCACTTGAAAATAGAAGTAGTCCATCCCAATAAACTGATCTGATGAACTTAATGCCCCTACAAAGTATAATAAATGAAATCTTGAATACTAGCTCAACCACTGCATTCCTTCTGCCTTCAAAAGCAAAGATGCATCAGATATTAAACCAGCWTTATTTAAAAGGTCACTTTCAACAAATCAAGCAGTAGTACTGTATGCTCTCAGGAAATGTCAGTCTCTTTTACATACTATTAATCTGGRRAAAAAAAAAARAAMAAAATTAATTGTCTATTTTGTGTGGATCAGAAAAAGACCATACGCTCTGTCACCATATTCAGTGTTATTAATAGGTTTATAATACAGCCATAGCAATAAATATAAACCATGCTTCATTGCCTGTGACTTTGAGGATTTCATTGCATGTAATGATGGACACAAATAACTGGCCATAGAAGAATACACCAATTCTTAAGATGCTTTTATCTACCATTATGGTTTCATGGCAGAAAGGTAGCAGCAAACAAAGTATTTTCTTGTCTAGAGACTATTATAGTGCATTAACTGAATAAAGAGCAGAAGTTTTAGCTAAAAGCATGTCTTTTCCCATTAGCCTGCCTCTACCCTAGTGCCCCACATCTTCACACAGCCAACCTTCAAAAACCTTACAACAGTTGTCTCTACAAAAAAAAAATGGAGTTCTTACAAAGAAATCACAGTATCATATTCTCTCTCCCAATGCAGCCATAATCCRTATCTAGCAAAGTTTTCCCCTGTCAAAATGCTATGTGGAAAGCAGATCACAGTGTCATGGTGGCAGCTCTCACCTCCACGACTTGCTGACAGCTTTTGAGCACTGCACASTTTATGCTGTCACCTTCCATTCTCCTCCAGAAGTGGCAGCCAAACTCTGAACCAGAGCTGTTAGGTCACCTTAGCTATGTACAGCAGGCTTGGGGCTTGCAACAGTGAAGCGCAGCACCGGCACGGCAGCAAACAGCTCGTACATCTGCGCACCAATCTGTTCTGTCTCTCAGCTGCGACTTTATGTGGCTACAGCCACTCACTGTGTAGGCACATGCTCCTCATCCTTCACCCACCAAAAGAGGCTGGCAAGTCATTTTGSAACAGCCAGCAATGCTACTGACAGAGCATGTGCTAAAGCACACAGGCAGGGAAATACATTTTTAAAAAATCTCACGAAAAGGACTCGCCATGCCAGGTGTATCCTGCCTTCTGCTGACTCCTGTCCATCTCTCCCTCACTCYGTTCCAGATTTAAATAGCAAAACCATCACATTGCACAAGCAGAAGGCAGAGTGCAATCCMTTGCACTGCCAGTCCTGCACCACTGCACTGGGTGTTTGTCCAGACATTACAAACATGTCAGGTACATCCAGGCACCCACCAGGGTGAGCAGCCAGAAAAAGGGCCAGGTTACCTTTCACTGCTGCTCTCTCTGCCCTCATGCCACTTTTACTGCAGCTGCTGGTGGGTAAGAACAGAAGCCCAGGCAGCCAAGTGTCTGTGGGGGGATGCAAGCAAGTTCCATTTGCCCAGGGCTTTTCTAGAAGGAATTCTTTGGCATTGACCCTAAAGGCTTACAGTGGCTTATATGAACCTGTTCACAAGTGGCCTGAGCATGCCAGGGGCATTTCTGAAAGGCTGAAACACCTGAAATGCAGATGCAGYAAGGACACTTATCTTCACTATCTCCAAATTTGATCTTACCATTTTCAGTATATTTAATTATTTATATCAAAGATGACATCCAGATGTCTTAGTGTTAGTGACCCAGGTTTKAGTGAATTATAATTACATGAGAAATGTCAGTTTTAAACCTTTCTTATCATGTTCTTCACATGGTCTCATAATTTCTCTGATATTTCAGAAAGAACAAAATGAGAGTACTATAGTTCACATATCTCAGAGGACCTTTTAAAAATGGATTCAGGTTGTGTGTATTGATCTGGTTTTTTTTCTCAAGACTTCAGTATCAACCTTGAGCTGGTTTTAGGTTCATTGATATATGCAAGTGCTAGTTTGTGGAGGTTATATTGTTAGCAAGGTGGTCTCTTTCTTCCTTCGTTTAGCAAACTTGTCACAGCTGKCTCCTCAATATCCTAGAGAATTAATGTTTACCATCATGGCAGTCTCTGAACCGCTGGGAATTCAATTGCTTCATGTTATGAAATCAGAAATAGAAAAACTGCCAGCTTAGAACTCAGGTGAATAGTTTCATAATGTTTTGTTAATATTTTACAAAAATTTTATATTGACACCTAGTATACCATTGTGTAGCTTTGCACCTGCTAGAAAAGATAAATATTTTGGTTTTCACATTTTAAATTTTTTTTCTTCTTAAATAAAATACTTCTAACATCAACTACATGTAAGAAGAAACAACAGCTGTTGGCATTTCCATAGTAACTTATYATAAAGTACTTTTACATAATAAAAGTACTGTATTTTTGAGCAAAAACAGTATCCTCGCAAAAGCAAAATGACCACTTAAGATACAACTTCTTTTTTTAAATGGGTAATTTGCTAAATTAAAGACTAAARTTCTCCATATTTGCTGTGATATACAAATCTACCACCCTTACTTTTCCCTTTTGTTATCCTAGAAAATATTGAGGTTTGGTAAAACAGTGGTTACCAACAAAACCACCAAAATCTGTGTTACAGAACTCCTTGGATGAAAGCTAAAYCATGACATAGTCATCATTAGCTCAAACAGCCATGATAATTCAGAGAAACAGTTTCTATTGAATATTCTGGTTAATGTTAGGATTTCAACCCTTTACATCTAAGAAACTCTGCATCGAAGTGCTGTAGCAAACAGTGTGGGATCCCCCCCTTTTTTACCCTTGAAAGAGATTCTTCAATAACTCAGCTGGTTCGAAGTCAACCCACTGGAGATTGTTCCTCAAGATCACCATGAAAATGGCAAACACTAGAACAGAAAGATTTGAGGATTTCRCCTCTAACTAGATTGTAAGTAACAAAAGAATTATAAACCACTAAAGAAGGAAATCAAGTCTTAAACCATAAAAATGTAAAGAGAGAAGAGAGTTAGCCTCAGAAGTAGTGTTTCAGCAGTCTTCATAGGATGGGAAGATAACTAGAGCACATATCAGCAAGAGATGTGACCTGGGAAAGTCTATGACATGCAAGAAACCATGAGCTCCTCAAACGCAGAAGGACATGGATGCACTCTGGGGTGATGGAGAGAAGCACACACAGCAGTACAAACACTGACAGGAAAGATGAAATTATCAAACTGCAGAGAATAAAGATGATGGATTTTGGTGCAATTGGATTGAAGCACAGTTGAATCAGTAACCAACAGAACTGATGAATGTTGCAGCTATTTAAAYACACAAGGACTGCTTGTAGCTGAGGGCAGTTTGTCCTCATCAGGATTGAACAAAAATACATTTGCCCTCCAGTACTCTCCCCCAGTGCACACAATAATATAATTAATTTAACTATAGATAAAATCCTGACCTAATTGACAACATGAAAGCAATTCTAAAATCTACATTTAATATGTTTGGTCCCAAATTTCTCCTTATTTATAGGATTTAGTTACGACGAAGATTCACAATAATGGAAATAAAGCTTTAAAATAACTCTGTTAACTAAAATAAAAAAAAAAAAAAATCAAAGGTGCTTGTTATTGTCTTTAGAAAAAAATCCATATCCATTGACACAGTTTCACAGAAATATACAAATAGTAGAAAGTGTTCTGTACTTGAAAAGCCAAAACAGTTACAGGTATTTTCTCTTTTTCAATTTAACTGCTGTGGATTTTTTCACCTCTCTCCTGCTTTGTGGTGACTTGWYTYTCTTTTTTTTTTTTTTACTGTCACAAAGGTCAACTTTCTTCATAAGCCTCAATTCAGCACAATCAAAAAGAAATACAGAAAATTGCATTTGTTTTGTCAGTCATAAAGCTGGYATAGGTTCCTAGTGCCATGTGCTTGGATGTTGAAGTCCAAGTCTATAAAAGAAGGATTTTCTTTATGTAAAAAGAAATTAATAGACTGAGAATAATAGTAAGGAAACATGTACAGATCTGAGATTTTATAGAACAAAAAACCATCACCCTATCATATCTGATTGAAAAAAAAAATATAGCTGACTTGGTCATTTGCATTGTACTTTTTATATAAAATTTAGTGCATCATTATAATACATAGCAATTTTCCTAGAGAAACTGCAGCCTTCTTTAAATTTTGCAAAGATATTTTTAATAAAATAATGCATTTCTAATACTGTATGCTTACAATCCCATTCAATAGTATCCAAACCTACCTTTCCKGGTGTGTTTTAACTGTCTTATACTATTTTACTGGGTTTTATTGCTTATGGTACTATTCTAACACAACTAGTAGGAAAAAGCCTTTTGAATGCAAGCTGGAAAGCTGACAGTAAACTAGAAAAACCTACCATTTCCTGAGTAGGTTGTAGCTAAACAGCATTGTAAAATAAGATTTTTTTCAATAATTCAGTAGCTAAAAAAAATTGTTACTTCTAAGAAAAATGAAATGGAGATAATACAAAGCAAGGAGCAGCCAGTGTATGTGGTAATAGAAATGGYAGTATGGGAAAGGACTGTATTTTCTCTCTCCTCAACCACCATTGTATAAAAACAATCCCTTTTGTGTTCACTGACCTAAAAAAAAGTGAAAAGTTTTACATGTTTAATTTGGTTTTGGCTTTTTGGGTTTTGAGGAGGATTTTTTTGCACTGTTTGGTTATTTTTKGACAGGTAAAGAAGTAAAAATCTTTTGGTTTATTTTTACAGTAGAACTACAGAAAAAAGTTTAAGTAGAATTGACTGGAATGAAGTTTTGACCATCAGTGTGCCAGGAACTACTAGAAAGAGCCTCAAAACCAAAAAAAAAACAAAAAAAAAACAAACAAAAAAAACCCAAAAAACAAACAAAAAACAAACATATTTGAACAAGATATTAATGCTCTGATGCCATCACCAGTCACTCTATATCACATCTGGTATGAACAGTGTGCACAGGCAAGAACACCCCGTCTCTTCTCACATAAAGGTGTCCCTCTGAAACTACAGCCAGAAGAGCATCCACCCCACCTCCCCGAAATATCAGTTTGTGCTCTCTTTTTCATCCCACCTTGGCACTATTCTCCATTTTTGAGTCAACTGCATCGACTCTGGAATAGTTGACTCTGGGACACTTTTGTGCAGTGCAACACTCATGAAGAGGAGCCAGGAGATATTGCTAAACTTTGCATCCCAACTGCTCTGTCACAAATGCTGACCATGTGACTGGTGGCAAACGTCCAAGTGTCCCTTTATTGATGGATCAGTTACTGTCACATGAATTCATCCTCAGTGCTGACTCAGGTAAGCACCCTCATGCTATTAGAGCTCAAAGCTTCTCTTGCCTCTGTGTTTTGAAGGTCTGGGAATGCCTACCCCTCAGCAATTTCTAGATGAGATTTTCTGCAAGCCACAAAACACAGAAATTCATCAACAGGTTTTTGAAAGTTATTTTGCAGCAGATTATACATGCAAAAAAAAAAAAAAAAGTTTTTTATCTGGTTCAGCAATGGAATGGAATCTGAAGACTATTTACTGTCTCGCAGCTCTTATGTGACTATTCAGCAGTGGAAAGAGCCTCAATGGAGGATATCCAAATGACTTTAATTAKTCACTTCAATAATAATCACTTTCATACAATCATTCTTGCATTCTGAACATCTCTAATTTTGAAAAATCAGGATTACCCTGCCTACAGATAGAGGGAAGAATCCAGCTTTCTCATCATCAAGTTGCATACTTGAGGCAAACTGACATTCAAGGAAGAGAAGTGATGATAAGTTCTATCCTCCAGAGTAAGACATGGATCATCTCAAACCACAGCAGATAAAATTCAGGCCAAAATTCCTCTTTTTGCCTCCTCCAAAAACGAAGTCTTGGACTGAGTATGTTCTGTAGCAATAGGAAGTTGCAACAGGAAGAAAAGGAGAATGCCAAAGAAGGATAAAGGCAATAAACACGGGGACCAAACTGATGCATCAGTTTCACTGTTCATCTTTTTGGCATGGTGCTGGAGATGAGGGAAAGGGAATGCTGCTAWGGAAGGAGAGAGGATAACCCAGGTAACAGTGCACACTGCTTTTATTCCCAAATTCCTCACTAAATGAAACACTGCCAACACTCATTACTGACACTGCAGCCAGTGGCTGCAATTTCTGTGCTGAACACTTGGAGACAAAGCAAGAGCAGAAGCATTGCTGCTCTCTCCAAGCTGGCTGCTTTGTCAGACTGCATGCTTAAAGCCAGCCCCACCAGCCACCCAAGCTCTATGTTTTGCTACATACTCTCCATGTATGGTCCTTAAAAGCACCAGAACCCCAAGTTCCTTACAGTTCTGAGCAAACCCTATAAGACACAATACATGCTGAGGGAAAAAAAAAAAAAAAAAAAAAAAGAGGGTAGGTGCCATTAAAAGTATCCAAAAGTACCCCTTATTTCCAAAGTCACTTGATGTCTTTGAACATCACCCATGAAAGATGGTCAGGATTCAGCTCTATGTTTTGCCCCAGTTTTGGCTACTCTAAAAGCCCAAAGGAGATATAAATCTGAAAAGGGAATACTTAAAAAACTATTCCTGAAGAACCATTTACAAAGCTGGGAAAGACAGCTTTTTCCAGCTTTTTGGGTTTGGTTTTTTTTGGCTTTGTTTTTTTTTTTTTTTTTTTTTTTTTTATTTGCCAAAATAATTGTTCTTGTATCTTTTATCCCTGAAATATATAATGACATTAATAATTTTTTTTTTAACCATCATGGGATGTCAGAAACATTCCCAGGAGGATAAATGCAGATACTCTTTGCACTGCATCAATCTCTTCCCAGACTAGCATTCCCATAAGGCTATCCTCATCCACTTGAGATAATACTACAGGGATAAAGTATCCCATTAGAAGCCCTGAGAGAAAAGCTTAAAGCTGTTTCTTGGGATGCAAGGGGGAGGGAGCTGTTACCTGCATTTCACTGTCTGAAGTCACAGGACTGAATTGCTCTGTTCACATTTTATCCCACACAATTCCTGTTACTCTGCTATATGTYTCCAGACTGATTTGAACAATCACACTGGTTCAAATCAGTTTCCCATAATTTTGAAGGAACCTGTTTTGTTTCCATGAGAACTTAAACTGACCTTTGGCCATGATATTMCAGCTGATAGGTGGAGAGCAGTGCAGGAAAAGGTTAATTTCCAGGCAGATCAGCTCCCTAATCCAGCTCATTRCTCATATTAATTCCACTGACTAATACATGGAAAGGAAGGACTGATCAACAGCTGGAATGGGATGTGAGGGACAGCAGTGACCCCAAAGCTGTTCAATTATTAATATTAATCTATTTAGCTACAAAGTGAAATTGCACACCTTATTCTCTGATTATGGCTTTATTTGCCCAATTATGTCAGAGTGAACACAATAAGCTTTAAATCCACTTATTTAAAATATAACTGAATGGCTGTTTAAGGAAGCTTTCCACAYTAGTATCTGTCTTATTGTTGTGACCATAAACTTGGCTCAGAATCCCACAGCAAATGCAAGACTTTTTCGCTATTTGGCTYTCAATTATCTATTATTTTATCTATTGCAAATATCCATTCTAGAGCAGCATTCTAGTTTTTAGGGTGTTGTTTTTGGTTATAATAGCCCTTCATGAACATCCAGAAATTCAGGACTCTTTAGTAATACTGACTTTTGCCATTAATATTCTTCTGTTGTTAGATTTGCTTAGTGGCTCTGATTTTATAATATTTCCTGCAGATGGCCAGAAATAATATGCATGCAAGGATAAAAAGGAGGATGCAAATTTCAAAACAATGCCATAATCTTCATTACAGAAGTGTTCGTCTAGTAATTAAGTGCAGAGCTGCACATATGGTGTCTGCTTTATCCTCATATTTTCACTGATGCAAACCTGCTATGATAATATTAATGTAAATGTAGCCATACCACTTTTCAGTCAGGCTGGAAGCACAGAAATTATATTTTTTTTTCTTCTCTCTTTCCACTAGTAATTGCACTTTTTTTCCCACTAGAAGATGAAAGAAAAGTAGCTACTTTATGTAACAAGTTTAGCTATTGCAGAGTTTTTTCTTCTGCTTTGTGTATTTAAGGAAAGTACTTCACAATTKCATTCTCTTTTGGTGGATCAAGAGTTACATTCTTCTGGTTTAGGATCATTTAATCAATGTTTTTGCTCCTATTGCTATGATGTTATGACATTCAGCAAGGAAGAGTTTCTCTAGTGAAATATGTCCAAGGCTTTTACCCTTTGCCTAAATACCTTACCCTAAAATTTAATTCCTGCTRAAGAGAAAATGGCACTGTCTCTTAACATGGGGCAATCAAAAAAATATTTCTTAYGCCATCAAGGCCTTCGTTCTAAGAATATTTAAGAGCACATTCTAAAGTTTTGTCAATTTATATGTACAATTACCAGGCTTTTAAAAGAAAATTACTTATGCATTATATCTGTCCCACACAAATAATTCTGATGCAGTTATTACAGGATGGCAAAAGAATTGATTCCCTCAGACACCAGTCAAAAGCAATGAAAAATTCATAATGATTATTGGCTTTCAAACCTAGTCTAAATGCAGAGCAAAGTGTGCTGAAAAGATACTTATCCTTAAATATTCACTAGAGTGATAGTAATAAACTCTTCGCAGCAAATGGTATTCCTTCTTGACCTCCCAAATTCACTGTGGCCTGTAAATCAGTTGACTTTACCTCAGAAATCCCATTCTGAGAGAGAAACAGTGAACTGACACTTAAAATTCCTTCCAATTACCAAGTATTTTCTTTTCTTAAAAACACCAAACTGGTTCTTATGGGGTTGTTGATGGATACAGATCAATATGCCACAACATCCTTCTGATTCATGCAGGGATAAGAAAGCTGATGTTGAAAATCAAAATTATAATCTGAGATGTTAAGAAGGGGGAAGTTTAAAATAAGTCTTTACTTTGAATACTGAAAAACACCCCCAACAAATATTACTGACTTTTGCAATGCTTTTGCTACTCTTTTTGTAGCTCTTTTTGGAAGAGCCTAGACTGAACAGAATCACAGAATCATTAATCATTGGGGAAAACCGCTAAGATTACTGAGTCCAACYATTAGCCCAGCACTGCTGTGCTCACCACTAAACAATGTCCCCAAGTGATGAATCCACGTTTCTTGACCACTCCCAGGGATGGTGGCTAAACCACTTCCACAGGCATCCCGTTCCATCGCCTGACCACCCTTTTAGTGAAGACATTTTTCTTAATGGAAAATATCTAATACTCAATACTTAAACCCCACAAATTTTAAAATTCATAATTCCTTAGGAAAAAAAAAGGTACAAAACAGCTTATTTTTTTAACCATTGAAAGCTTCATGATCAGCTCTTCAGGCTTTCCTTCACCATTTACTTGTGATAACTCCAGAAACATGCCCAGCTTATAAAAAATACAAGACTAACTCCCTAAAATTGGACCTTTGWCTCTCAAAAGGCAAGCAGAGAATAATAAAAGTGAAATTATTAGCCATAATACTTCACACTGTTCATGGAGGAGTCAGATGCAGCACATAAATTAATAAAAGCACTCTAAATCATTAGAGTCAGCRAATTATATCACAAACTTTCATTTAAATCTCTTTATTAATGTGAGAGCTGTTCTATTGCAGAAACCACAAGAACAGGGGGTGCTATTTTWTATATGGATTTCAGGGAAATATTGGAAATATAAATCAAATTTTCAGTATAGATTTATTAACCATTTATGTGTGTATCATGTATATTTTTATAAAGACAAGCACAGTAGCCCTTTTAAAGGTTTWCTTACACGTGGAAGAGATTACTGAGAGCCTAGAGCAGTAGATGAATGTGACTATCACACAGAAAAGACATRAAGGACATGACTATATTAAAATATTAGATTTCCAGTCTTTTGAGGACACCAATTTTAAGATCTGTTGCTTGAAGCACACTACTGATGCTTCAAATGCAACATCCARGTTAGAGAAAACCTCCCCCCACCCTGCTGATGCCACCAAGAACATACAAATGTAGACTGYTCAAATATTTCTGTCAGAATAATTCTCCAAGCATAAAATAAGAGAATCAGAGAATTATTAGGCAGTAGACTATAATGCAACTATAGCTAAGAAACAGTTTATATTCCCTTGAAAAATTATTTTCAGTTCAAAAACTAATTAGCATAGTACAAAAGTTAAGTCTCAGAAGTGATCTTAATTATGAGTTTTTTTTCTTTCAGTGTCCCAAGGAAAGAACTAAATGAGCCCATGCATTTATGTCTAAAAATTTTTTTTACGAATATCCCTGCTTATCAAAATCAGCCTTGAGCAAATATCATAACATCTAAAAGAGAAATTTTTGTGTTGAAATACTACATTATGAAATACCATAGCACTAATTATCTCTGTGTTTCTGAATTACATGAGAATATAAAGGTAGTATAAACAAAAAATAGAAATATAACATACATGGTAGAGGAGGAACAATTTTAAAAAATAATATTTTAACTCTCCACTCTACTAGCTAAGATTCATTCACCTTAAAAGGCATAGGAAATAAATGAAAAATATAATCAGTCTTCAGACTATCATAACCCAGTACTGTGTCTTGTAGTTTATTTCAAATAAGAATTTTCTCTGTCAAAGTACTTGATAATATGGAAGAGCAGCAATGTGATGAACTGTATTTCAACTTAAAAATCAGCCCTCAAGATTAAAAACATTCATTTCTCACTGAAGCTGAGGTTATGGCTAACCTTGGCTGGTGCAAGGAGAGGGAGGATCCATGCAACTTAATTCCACTTGACAAGGACAAACCCAAAGTACTGTCAGAAGGGGTTTCTCTTCTTTCTCTGGGGCCATTCTGCTGCAAAAACTGATGATGAGCTGAACTTATGTTTACATCATGAAACAGAACAGAGAGAAAGGAAGGGCTCACTGTCAAAATAAGATGTTACTTTAAAAAAAAAAAAAAAAAAAAAAAACAAAAAAATAAATTTATTTTAAATTTAATTAATTTAAAATATTTATCTAAACTAGACAGATTGGGGTTGGTGGGTGGATCACTCTGTGGATAAGGAATTGGCTGGATGGTCAGACCCTCAGGGCTGAATAAGATTCCAGAGAGACCACATTAAGGCCTTCCAGTACCTGAAAGGGCCCTACACAAAAGATGAAGAGGTACTTTTTACAAAGGCATGTAGTGATAGGATGAGGGAGAATAAACTGAGAGTAGTTTAGGTTATATGTTAGGAGGAATTTCTTCACTATGAGATTGTTGACACACCAGAGCACTTGCCCAGAGAAGTTGTGGATGCTGTAAGCCYTGGAGTGAAGTGTTCAAGGCCRGATTGGATGGACTTTGAGTAACCTGGACTAGTGGAAAGTGTCCCTTGCCATGGCAGGGGATTGGAACGAGATGATCTCTAGGGTCCCTTCCAATTCAAAGCATTGTTTCTTTGATCAGACTTTGCACTTCTATGAATGCTGCAGAGCTAACGRAGCAAATGTCTAGAAATTGTACTGTATTTCTGAGAATCTTCTGAACATTCACCCTCAGGCTTGAGGAATATCTGTAAAATACTGAGAAAATCTGCCTTCAACAAAAGTACCTAGTCTCAGACTTCTTTCACATCTCAAAACTTTCATAAAAGGTGAATAAGTAACAAGATGTGACACAATTGACACATCAAAGCTGTTGCTTTTTGTTGATTTAAGACTCAAAACAAAYCCTCAGGGGGGAAAAATTAGTTACTGCTACAAATGATGATGCAGAAGGAACAAAAACCTCTCCAACATGTGACAAAATAATTCTCTTTCTCTTAAAATATAAACATTAAAGCATTTTCAAAATCAATAAGGTTTATCTATTCTTTTACTTAGGTACAATAGGTTATTTTCTGCTATATTAATAAAAGGTTGGACTACTGCAACTTTAAAACATAGGTTTTTGTGAATTGGTCATTCATTCATGGGCATTTAGCTTTCCCTTGCACTACAGTTTATTCTCAGAAAACTGATTAGTCTTTTCTATGTATATAATAAATGTGTTTGAATCTTGCATGTTTCTTGTTATCACTGGAAGGTCATGACTGCCATCAAATACAATCCTCAATTACATAAATAATTGTAACATAAGTACACTATATACAGTCTGTAACTGAATCAAAGGTTGCRTTTATTTTTTGGCTGCTTCTGCATATGAATTAAGATTTCCATTGATCTACGAGAATGATGTGAAAGTGGTTTTTTTTTTTTTCCTTTCCTTCCTAGCAATCATGTTTGACAAAATTTAATAAAACCCATTAAAAGTATACATTACCAGTCATAGTGGTGTTTTAAGGAAAGTTTAGAAAAGAAAATATATTAAAAAAATAGAACTTGAAATATTGAGCTATGAAACAAGTCATAATCTGCAAGCTCTTTGAAAACAAAGTTTATTTCTACTAGTCATCATGTAAGGATTTTCTACCTGTTTTTGTTTTATTGCTTATTGATTTTTTTAAATGTGTATACCTGTATAATGATTTACATATTATTTAGGAGTACAAAGTTCTGTTATAATAATAAAAATATGTACAGTTCAGAGTTACAATGCAGAAAGCCTCTAAAGTATTTGATTTCCTAATGGAAGCAAAAGTAYGTGAAGTAATAAGCTAGAAGTTCCTATGATTTAATAAATGAGCATTTTTAGTAATGAATAACATTTTATCTGATTAAAGTTATGAGCTGTGTTCAGATTATTTTATTTCTTTTTGTATATATTAGGAAATTCTATATGCAGAAACTACAAATACTTTCAGAAAGTTTTAATATGTTGATGTGAAAATGATAGTGGYTTTTACCACAAGACCAGCTATTCAGTGGTAAAAATAYTTCAGATTACAATAAGCCTCACTTAGAATAAAATGAGCAGAAAGCTCTCTCTGTCAGGAAAAGAAAGAAGTATTTTAAATATCCTTCATCTTCCATCTAACATTTTCAAGTACTTTATTGCACAAAAAAAAAAAGTCTTTCTGAAGTCTGCTCTGAAAAGCACTGCTGGACACCAAACWGAGTTAATTCAAATGCAAATAAACTGTGAACTTCAACCTACTTCAAGCAGTCCGTGCAAGTATTGCCAACTTTCCCTTCATTTAACTCTTTAGAACTTCTTATTGTCTTAAGATATGCACAACCCAGCAAAGCAGCAAAATAATTCCACACTATTTTTACATAATTCATTGTGAAAACAGTAATTAATTGAATATGATTATTTCTAGGATAGCAAGTGTAAATACCTGCATAAATTTTGCTATCAAATAAAAATCAAAAACAGGTATATTTATGCACATTTCAAGACATTTCCATCCCCACCTGGTAAGGATGGGAGTGCCTGGCCAGATCACAGCAACCTCTCGGCCAATACAKTTAGACAATATAAACAGAAGTAACAATGGTGTAGAGCAAATGGGAGATTCCTGCAATTCGGGAGCCCTTTTGAAGTTCTTCTGCCACAGTAACTGTCCAGAAATTTCATGATCTTCACTGGCCCACCCAATGAAGACTCATCTGTTAAGAAATGCAACTGCTAGAAAGGAACACAACGTAGCAGAACACAAGACTTTGTAACTCGAGGTTACTCAACCCAACACCTAAAGAAAGAACTTGCAAAATAGCACCAAACAGAATAAAGCTGTGGGTTTGATTTCTCTTTAATGTTTTTCCTGGGCATTAGTAACCATTGGCACTGGAGATACAGCACCATTTTCAAAGGTGCTAGACAACCACTACTCTTGATCAACCCACAGCTTTCTCACTGTCTCTTTACTACAGAGAAAATGTTTGACTTACTGCTCTTGTGATAATATAAAATTGTTCTTTTTCCTTTCTGTCTACCAAGAGGCACGGAAAAGCATGCTGTATTAAATACATATAATATCTTAGGCAAACAGGTTTCCAGTCCTTTCATTTGCTGACAGCTATTCCCTATGCTTCACAAGAGAAAAAGAAAAGCTTGAACTAAAAAACAGGATTAAACAGATTTAAAACAAACCTGCTAATCTATTTATTTTAAAATKATGTCGCATAACAGAACAAGCTACACTGAATAGTTAATGAATATGGTCCTGTTTTTGCTCTGAAAAACTGCAGAACAAAGTCTAGAGGGGCATTTGGTTAACTGCTTACCCTTGAGTCAGTGATTCACTCCTGAGATATTTAATGTCCATAATTATCCCATAATATTTKACAGTCTGGAGAAAAATATTCAGAATTTACTTCCTAAACTTCATTTGACCTCTTATCTTTGAGATATCAAAGCAAAGTGCAGATTTGTTAAATAGCAGAACTGTTCCTACTGGAGTTCCATCTTTATATTTATATTTAAAACTAACAAAACTGAATCTTGTTTTCAGTATTACTTCATAGAGCCTTGTTTTTAGTATTACTTCAGAGGTTCTAAAAAGAAAAAATAAAAAAAAAAATTTGCATTTTCTAAAATGTTGTATAAAGTCAGAGTTTAGAACTCCATTTGTCTAAGAAAAATAAAAGTTTGGTACTTTTTAAAGACATGATTTATGTGATTGTAACTGTTCTTTTCTTCTAAGATTAAATATTGCTTCTCAAGCAAATATGAGGATTACTGGATAAATTCCCACGCAAAGTCRGAATGAAAACCTGACATGATTAGATAGATCTAGAACACACCTAGAACTGAGCAATCACAGCATTTGGGCTTTTGCTTACCATTTGCTGTCAAAGGCCTTAAACCAGCAAAAACCAAGTGATGTACTGGAAAAAACTAAGCTTTGGACCCCTGACAGGGTTGTTC
Organism: Malurus melanocephalus; assembly: GCF_030028575.1. NCBI lineage: Eukaryota > Metazoa > Chordata > Aves > Passeriformes > Maluridae > Malurus > Malurus melanocephalus. The sequence goes on along the minus strand of NW_026623241.1, from coordinate 1,258,357 downwards.
ATATGTTGATATTTTCAAAGGTTGTAACTGTGTGTCTTCACATGCGCACCTTGGTGTGTTAGTCAACTTAAGCAGTGTCTATAAAGCAGCTATTTAAACCCAAAGCTTCACTGATTCCTGTTTTTATGACAAAACTCCTCCCTGCATTAGTTCTGCCACCACCTATTTGGTCAAGTCATTAATAACTTTTGCACGGTGTTGATAAAGGACTCACAACTGTGTATTATACAAAATCATACTTTTGCAAGTTTACAAATATGCTTAAACAAKGTTTACTACTGCAGACAGACCTTTYCTAGTTAGAACCAATGACCAAAATGATCATGGACCACACTTATTGCRTGCATATGTTTAGAACACCATTTCGTTGAAAAATAGCAGTGTCATTTTACTTCCCTCAGAGTCTATGTATCATTTCAAATACTCATTTCTCAAACACAATTTATCAAATAAAGCAGCCTAATACAAATGAAGGCAAAACATTACATAGAATATAGAATCAGATGTAAGATAYAAATTTAAAAGCATTGAATTAATGCCTCAGTATCAAAGTTTATWATCTGATTGATGCTGGCAAAATGACTGATCTCAGCAAGGTCAGTGACTGTTAGTCATGTAGTGATGAAGACAGTCTTGTTAACTGGAAAAAGACTATGTATATGAATAAAGACCTCTCAAGCAAGCAAGAATTTGCAGATTCAGGCCCTGTGTAAACATTAAAAGTTGGGACATATAATTAGTGGGTTGGGATCATTCTGTTTTGGGTCATTATTCCCTTCAGTATTATTATACTGTCTGCATCACATGGTTCAAAATAACTTTTTCAAAGTAATTTTGCAATGTCTGCTTGAAGAAGTAAACATCCTGAATTTCCATTCCTTAAAAACTATCATCTAAAATGAGATAAAAAATATTTCAAAGCAAATTAATAGTMATATCAATATCAGATGATAGGTGGTGTCCTAGCTGATGGGTAGACTATTAATGAAGGCTGCAACCAGTGCAAGTGCTGTGTAATAAACTTTCATTCCTTACTGTTGAGAGAGGAAGGAGAGAGCTGTTTTATCATTGAGGAGCAGGAGAGAACAATAAAACATGTTTCCTAATCCTACCCAAGTGTAATCAAAGTCTTGGCAACCTAAACTACTTTCTCCTCATTTTGCTAGCTTTAAACTTGATTCATCAGTAGCTCTGTGCTGCTGCCTGATGGTTATCTTTATACTCAGTTAATACAAACTTTCAGCAAAAAGAACCCACCCTAACATTAAGCACATGATTCAGGAGTAAAATATTGCTGTAATACTATGAAGCAGCCTCCTTTCATCAACTTCATCTGATCAGCAAAAGTTACTTTCCAATCACAATTACTACGACGACTAGCCCTTGTGCAGGACAATTGTGTAGAGAAGCACTTGTGGTTCAGGTCCTTGCTCCTAAGAAAATTCTTCACAACCGAAAGAGTATGAAGTGCTACATAATACCACAAACACAAGGTAGGGACCTCATTGCCTGCYTATTCTGTTCAGTTATCTCAGCAGCACTGGCTAGCAGCAGCAGCAGCCTACTCCTTCTGCAATCAGCCTTAATCTCAGACAGAAAGCCCTGCGTGGTGCTCAGCTCTGCGTGTGCAGAAATCCCTGCATGGCGCTCAGCTCCGCGTGTGCAGAAATCCCTGTGCAGCACCGAGCTCTGTGTGTGCACAACTCTGACAACTCAGAAGCAGCAGCAAACTCCTCTGTGAAGCAGAGCTCCTTACCAAGCTCACGAAAGGTTAAACACTGCTCAAAGAACAAGACATTACATCTGCCCACCCTTGTCAGTTCTATTCAATTACTGACAACAGCAGTCTTATAAATGCAACATAATATGGTATTATTAAACCCCAGATTCGCATGTATGCCTAGTTGCAGCCTGGAAGCAGGCCTGATGTTCARCCAACATCAAAGGAAAAAAATCCACAACTTTCACAGACACACACCCCCACATTGACCTTGGAGGCAGAGGTGGTGCTGATCCCTTTCATAAAGGCGCTGTTTCACAAGTTCACAATGTTACAGTGCTGAATTGTTTGTCAAGTAACAAGGTTCCACAGTCCTTCTGTTACACACGTATACAGGCACGCACGAGAACACAGGGCAACACGGGGCTATGCTTTTAAATCCTCTCTAATTCCTACTTTACTCTCTGCTTCCCAGAATGACCTCGCATATCCTTTCTCCCCCCAAAGAGAATCAACCAGAGCTTCTCTAGTCCCCCCAAACAGGTTTTTATATAAAGAAGGTTCTGTAATGTCTCTTGAGATCTTTCCATAATATTCAAGACTACTAAAATAAAACATTTACTAAAATAAAACATTTCCAACCATTTAAAAATTACCCCGAGAACCAGTTTTCAATAAAAAACAAGCYTTGAACTTTCATTCAGATTCATCTTTTGTTTAAGGAGCCCTTTTCACTGAAAGCTGCATCCCTTTTCCAAGCCTTGTCCCTACACCGACCTAAGGGCTAGTAAGCTTCCAACTTCGCTCTGCATTTAATTCCCAGCTCCTCCATCCCATCCAGCACCCCGCTACATTTACACCAAATATATATATATATATATATGTGCGTGCGTATATATTGGTCTTGCTGCTTACCTTGTCCAAGAGTCACTAAAATCCACAAAGAGCGGGGGAAAGAAAACCACCAAACCAAAACCCCCAGCCCGACGGGTCCTCGTGCAAAACGCAAAGAGAGGAGCACTTGTTCCTTTGAACAAAGCCCCGAGCGGCTCCGCAGCGATCCGGCCAGCGGGAGCCCAGTCCGGGAGCCCAGTCCGGAGCGCAGTCGGAGCGGCTCCGTTCCGTTCGGCTCCGTTCGGCTCCGCTCGGCTCCGCTCGCCCGGCGCGCGC